>NC_064850.1:120826230-120973730 GCF_024139225.1 Suncus etruscus
AGGAACGCATGTACGCAGCCAACCTAAGTTCAACCCAAGTTCAACCCCTGGTATTCCATATGGTATCCCAAGTCTGCCAGGAGTAACTATTGAGCACAAAGTCGGGAACTAACCCCTGAGCACTGCCAGGTATGATTCAAAAACCAAAATTACTAATACTAATAATAATAAAACTAAAGAAATTTCCCATGTGAAATTAAATACAAAAAAAATCTTCAATTGTTTGAGATTATAGTTATTACGCTAAACTATACATAAATACACTTCTGGTATGATTTATTTGAACTTCAATGATTATACTATACCTAACATATTTAATATTATGTGTGGGTATCCCCTCCCCCAACTTCCTGTTTATCCCACCTGGATGGTCAGACCCACCCACACCTGGAAGAGGTCTGCAGTTTGGAATAAAAAATATTAAAGTGGGGCGGAGCAGTAGCACAAGCAGTAGCGTGTTTGCCTTGCACACGATAACCTAGGAGGAACCACAGCTCGATCCCCAAGGGTCCCATATAATGCCCCCAAAAAAGGGTGGGGAGTAAGAAAGCTACGAAGCATGGAGGGCAGCTGGAAGAGAGATAGGAAGAGAGCCAGAGAAGGAGCAGAGATGTGGCTGCTTGGAAATGGCTTTAGCATAAAAGCCATGTGAGGAAATGCACATGGCATTTAGAGCTGTGAAATAAAACTGGCTGACTCTGAGGAAACTTTTTAACTTACTGCCTGTGAAATTATTTCACTGCTACTACCCTTCTCCAGACCTGCCAGCGGAAAGGGTAAAGGTGCCATGTGGAGAAAGGTCTCATCCCAACACTAGGAATTTAGACTATGTATATTAAATTAAAACAACAATTATGCTACAGGGGGGCCAGAGCAAAAGTAGGGCATTTATTATTTATTTGCCTTGCACATGGCTGACCTGGGACAGGCCTAGGTTTGATTCCCCGAAGCCTGCCAGGATCGATTTCTGAGCACAGAGCCAGGAGTAACTCCTGAGCGCCTCCTGGTGTGGACCTCCCCCAAAAAACCCATATTTAATATTATGCTGTAGAGACAAAGGTATGTAATTTAGGTTGAATTAAAACTATACCAAAAAAGTGGAAAAAAGTGATATACAACCAATTACACACAAACCTTCCTGTGAACTTTTTTTTTTTTTTTGGTTTCTGGGTCACACCCAGCAGTACTCAGGGGCTACTTCTGGCTCTATGCTCAGAAATCACCCCCAACAGGCTCGGAGGACCATATGGGATGCCGGGATTTGAACTACCATCCTTCAGCATGCAAGGCAAATGCCCTACAGCTGTGCTATCTATCCAGGCCCTGTTTTAAAATGTAAAGACTGTTATCTGCTTTCAAAGAGAGCAACATAAAACTTAGCTATGGCCTAACAAAAAGAGGACAAGTCACTGGAGTGGAGCTCATCAATTGCCAATATAATAGAGCTGACGTTTTGTGAAGAAATGAGCATGAGACAGGATTCACAGGACGATGGGGAGGGCACCCTATATGGTCTAACGGAAGGCCAATTCCTGCTTGGCACCTGGTCCCATGAACCCCACCAAGCATTAAGCCCTAAGCACTGTGCTTAGACATCAAAATTGTGTTTTTTGTTTTTTGTTTTTTTTTTGGAGGGGGGCAAGCCATACCCATTAGTGCTCAATAGCTGGCTCCTGACTCTGGGCTTAGAGGACTATATGGTATACTGAGTACTGAACTCAGGTTGGCCTTGTACAAAGCAAGAGCCCTACCTGCTATATTGTCACTCCGGCCCCACAAAGTATGTATTTCATCAGCCTTTTTATTTAGAAACTTTAAGGCAAAAGAGAAATGATCTAAGGTAACTAAAACACAAACATGCTCATTGATAAAGAACTGGAATCTAACGGTGGTACTAACAAGATTCTGGGATCTCTAAAATACTAAGACTTAGGTTGAGTTCTGTGGGGTTTGAAACTTGCTTCAAATAATATGGAAGCACTGCAGAGAAAGAAACCCCAACTTTAAGTCAATGTGATTCTCTGACAGATTATTTTATACAAGGTGCATATGAGTGCATAAACATCTTAAAGAGGAAAAAGGTGGGCCAAAGAGATAGTACTGCAGGGACAAGCTTGCCCCTGCACACAGCAGGTCTCAGTTCCACCCCCAATATTCATATGGTCCCTCAACCACTGCTAGCAGTGATTCCTGAGTACAGAACCAGGGGAAAACCCTGAACTGATCTGAAGAGTACACAAAACTGAAACCCAACTACAAACATGTTTGTAATCCTGGTGCTTAAGTAAGATATTATGGGGGGTGAGGGAGGAGAGTACACAAACTCGTATGGCCCCTGGTCAGCCATAGAAGATCCTGTCCCTTTAAGGGCTAAGAAGTTCAGTTAGGAGGGGCCCCTATATAAGGCAGTTAGCTGAGGACTATATAAAACCCGGTCTAAAGTCCAAAGGGGCTACCTTTGCTGGACTGCTCCTGCTGGATGGTTGCTGCCGAGCTGCTGGAAAAACTGCTGGAGATTCTGATCTTGTTGTCTTTGCTGCCTCTCCTGCTGTTCCCTTTCCTCTGGACTGACCCCTTGCCCTGGTACAACCTTGCTCTCTCTCCCTCTCTCGGCCTAGAGTTGGCTCTAAGGCCCTTAGTTTTCCTGCTTTGCCTCTCTTAATCAAACCCCATTTCTAAACCTCTCATTGGGATCCTGTTTGGCCATGACAAGCACCATTGGGTGTGGCAACCCTCCCCCCCAAAAAGAAAAACAAATAAACAAAAAAATAACTAAGCTTTGTTCCAGGTATATGATAACTTAGCTGACAGGATGCTTGCCTTGCTTGCATGCAAGTGGAGCCAGGAATCCAGATTTGATCCCCAGCACCCCATATGGTCCCCTTAACCCTGCCAAGAGTTATCCCTGAACACAACTGAGGGTGAGGAAAAAGGAAAGGGGGGGGGGGGGGGACAAAACAGAAAAATTCCAAGGGCTGACACACATGTTCAGCAGGAACCAGGCCCCAGGACTGAGCTCTGGTACAGCATGGCCTGAACATTGCCAGCCATCACCACGGGAGAGCAGCCCCCACCAAAAGACAGATTAGCGTCTAAGTAACAAAAAATAAGACTCTTTAAATTACGAATCTAAAAATTCAAGTGTTTAAAACACAAAAATAATTAAGTACTTACCATTGGGATTAAATAACCGGCAACTTTTTAGGGAAGTTTCATAACTTACTACTAGTTCTTCTATGATTACCACCTAGAGTACAAACAAACAGAGATGCACACTTTAATAAAACAAATTATGTCTAGATATTTGTCCGTATATACATTACAATTCGTGGTAAAATATATCATTTGCTACTCAAGGACTAAACAAACATCTCCACACACATTTCTCCTAAATCTCTGGCCCCTCAGGGAGAACAGAAAGGCATCACACTCTCCAGTCCATGTTCTCCTGGCTTACCTAGCTCCACTCCAAAGAAACTTGTGTTCTATTGGTGTTCAAGGTGTTCTCTCTCCTATCGTTCTAAATAAGCATCAATAAAAATGATCTTGGGGCTGGAGCAGTGGCACAAGTAGTAAGGCATCTGTCTTGTGCATGCTAGGCTAGGACAGACCACAGTTCAATCCCCCAATGTCCCATATGGTCTCCCAAGCCAGGAGCAATTTCTGAGTGCATAGCCAGGAGTAACCTCTGAACATAACTGGGTGTGGCCCCCAAAAAACAAAAAATTAAAAACAAAAAAAATGATCTTGCGGGGCCGGAGAGATAGCATGGAGGTAAGGTGTTTGCCTTTCATGCAGAAGGTCATCGGTTCGAATCCCGGCGTCCCATATGGTCCCCTGTGCCTGCCAGGAGCAATTTCTGAGCATGGAGCCAGGAGTAACCCCTGAGCACTGCCGGGTGTGACCCAAAAACCACAAAAAAAAAAAAAAAAAAAAAAAAAAGATCTTGCGACACCAAATAAAAAAAAGACTTAAAAGATACTAAACTTGGGCCGGAGAGATAGCATGGAGGCAAGGTGTTTGCCTTGCATGCAGAAAAACTGTGGTTCGAATCCTGGCGTCCACAGAGCCTGCCAGGAGCTATTTCTGAGCAGACAGCCAGGAGTAACCCCTGAGCACCGCCAGGTGTGGCCCAAAAACCAAAAAAAAAAAAAAAAAAAAAAAAAACTAAAAAATTTTCCCCTATAACATAACAACAACTCCTAATCCTGCAAGAAAATAGAAAGCATCAAGCTAATCTAGAAATTAGGATAAAAGGTGTTTTGCAAGATTCAGGACCTAAGGTGGTTTGGTTCGAATCCCGGTGTCCCATATGGTCCCCCGTGCCTGCCAGGAGTATTTCTGAGCATGGAGCCAGGAGTAACCCCTGAGCGCCGTCGGGTGTGGCCAAAAAACAAAAATACAAAAAAAAAAAAAAAAAAAAAGAAAATAGAAAGCATCGAGCTAATCTAGAAATTTTATAAAAGGGGGGCAGAGAGATAGCACGGAGGTAAGGCATTTGCCTTGCATGAAGAAGGACCGTGGTTCGAATCACAGCATCCCATATGGTTGGTCCCCTGAGCCTGCCAGAAGCGATTTCTGAGCATTGAGCCAAGAGTAACCCCTGAGTGCTGCCAGATGTGACCCAAAAACAAACAAAAAAAAACCCCAAAAACAAAACAAAACAAAACAAAAAAGGAAAGAAAACAAAAGAAAAAAAAAGAAACAAAGAAATCAGGAAAAAGGGACACAAAGTTATGAATGGCTGTTATCTTGTTGTCATCTCGAGTCACAAAAATAGAACCTAGAGCTACCACTGATTCTTCAGGCAACAGGAAGTAAGTGTCCTGCAGGCAGAGAACCTGACAATGTGAGTAAAACGTGGGTCAGCGAGAATATAAGACCCAGCACAGGGCAATGTAGGTTAGGTCCTGAGTCATGCCTACACATACCATGAAGCCCTTTTGTGCTGAACCCATTGATAAAGTGAAAATGGTTACTGCAAAAGCTCATACATGAGGACAATTTAACTCACTCAAGAGATCACCCTAGCCCTCTCCATGGCCTCAGAAAGCTGTGAGGGCTGACTGGTCACAAAAGGTTATTCTGGGTTGCTCAAATCTTCTGCTCCACAAGTTGGGCTTACTAAGGGTTTATTTTCCCAAACCTGTTCGAATCATTTATTGTTGCATTTATTATCATCACTGCAGAATATACATAGTTTTCTATCATGTAAAATTAATAGGACTACAAAAAGACCAGTTTTCTACAAGATGAATATTGCTGACCAATATTCAAGCATAAATTAGGCTTTAAAAAATTTTTTTTTGTTTTTTGGGCCACACTCAGCAGAGCTCAGGGGTCACTCCTAGCTCTGCACTCAGGGGTTACTCCTGGCAGGTACAGGGGACCATATGGGATGCTGGGAATCCAACCCAGGACTGTCCCGGGTCGGGTATGTGCAAGGTGCTATCGCTTCCGTCCCAAATTAGGTTATTTTAATCAATTTTAAAAGGAATGAGGGACAGTAGGTCCCTGCACACAGCCGACCCAAACATCACCAGGAGTGATCCCTGAGCATAGAACCAGGAGGATCCCTGAGCATAGAACCAGGAGGAACCCGAGCGCCACCAGGTGTGACCCCAAAACAACAAAGAAAAAGAAGTAAACAACTGCAACCCATACTCTGGTCTTGCACAGGATAACTGGACACAGGTCCTAATGTGCTCCATACTGATGTGCTTAACCTGTTCTGTCTTTGATTCTTTTGCCATACTTTTTAAAAATTCAACGATGGGCCAGAGCGATGACACAAGCGGTAGGGCATTTGCCTTGCACATGTTAACCTAGGACAGACTGCAGTTCAATCCCCCAGCATCCCATATGGTTCCCCAAGCCAGAAGCGATTTCTGACAGCATAGCCAGGAGTAACCCCTAAGCATCACCAGGTGTGGCCCAAATAAATAAATAAATAAATAAATAAATAAATAAATAAATAAATAAATAAATAAAAATACAACGACATGTTTCAATACGCAACATCAATCGAAGTCGAAGATGAAAAGACCCCCTTCATAAACATTGGAATATAATAATAGCCAAGAGAGTAAAAGTAATTTGACCTACTGGGACAGCAAACAAACTTTTCTGACAAATTTATTTCTACCAAATAATAAAGGAGAAAAATTACTAAGCTAAAACTGCATAAAATTAAAAAAAAATCACTTCTGGGGGCTGGAGAGATAGCATGGAGGTAAAAGCGTTTGCCTTGCATGCAGAAGGATGGTGGTTAGAATCCCAGCATCCCATATGGTCCCCCGAGCCTGCCAGGAGAGATTTCTGAGCGTAGAGCCAGGAGTAATCCCTGAGTGATGCCGGTATGACCCAAAAACAAACAAACAAAAAAAATATATATATATATATCACTTCTGACTTTCACCATTTGAGATGATGAAGAAATCGCTGTCTTACGGACTTTTCAGATCTACACTCCTTTTTGTTTGTTTTTGGGCCATACCCGTTGACACTCAGGTTACTGCTGGCTATGGGCTCAGAAATGGCTTCGGGACCCTATGGGAACCTGGGGGATCAAACTATGGTCCATTCTAGGTCAGCACATGCAAGGCAAAAGCCCCACCACTTGCACCACTGCTCCGGCCCCATACACTGACTCTAAAGTAGAAAGCAGAAATATATATATACAACAGAAAACATGCAAGCATTGGGGGGGCAGAGCGATAGCACGGCGGTAAGGCATTTCCCTTGTATGCAGAAGGACCTTGGTTCGAATCCCGGCATCCCATATGGTCCCCCTAACCTGCCATGAGCAATTTCTGAGCATAGACCCAGGAGTAACCCGAGCACTGCCGGGTGTGACCCCCAAAAAAATAAAGGAAAAGAAAGAAAGAAAACATGCGGGGCCGGAGAGATAGCATGGAGGTAAGGTGTTTGCCTTGCATGCAGAAGGTCATCAGTTCGAAACCAGGCGTCCCATATGGTCCCCCGTGCCTGCCAGGAGCAATTTCTGAGCATGGAGCCAGGAGTAACCCCTGAGCACTGCCGGGTGTGACCCAAAAACCACACAAAAAAGAAAGAGAGAGGAGAGAGAGAGGAGAGAGAGAGAGAGAGAGAGAGAGAGAGAGAGAGAGAGAGAGAGAGAGAACATGCAAGCATTAAGTTATAGCCAAAAAAAAAAAAAAGAAGAAGAAGAAAAGAAAAAAACAAACAAACAATAAAAGGGAAATGAGGTAACATTAGCCCTGTGGATCTAGGAAGCAGACAGCAGTTGTTAAGTTGCTTAATTGCTGTGTGCACCTGGATTCCCAAATACCAACTAAAGGGCGCTCAAACCAAAACCAAAAACTAACTTTCACTTTACCTTTTCTTTATCTTTGTATAAAGACCTTAGTGTATTAAAGACAGGTGGACAGCCTTTGCTGAAGTTCATCCTGAGGAACTTGTCCAAACACTCTTTAAACTTCTCACCTGGAAATACAAAATTCCTGTTGGTGTCCAATCAACTGGGACCAAGCATTCAGGGTTAGGGTGAACCTCAAAGGGAGAGTTCAGGAGGAGTGCAGGCCTCAGGCACATCTTCCCTCCATGCAGATGTTCACTTACCGGACAGAAAGTTTAAGGGGAGCCTCCTGGGCACCAGTCCCCTGGGATACTTCGTCCAAGCCTCTTCGTAAATTTTTAGTCGTTCTAACATGTTGGCTGCAGACAAAGAAACTTTACACTGTAATTCAAACTTTTTTTTTTTTTTTTGGTTTTTGGGCCACACCCAGCAGTGCTCAGGGGTAACTCCTGGCTGTCTGCTCAGAAATAGCTCCTGGCAGGCACGGGGGACCATATGGGACACCAGGATTCGAACCAACCACCTTTGGTCCTGGATCGGCTGCTTGCAAGGCAAACACCACTGTGCTATCTCTCCAGGCCCTGTAATTCAAACTTTTTTTTTTTTTTTTGGTTTTTGGGCCACACCCTGTGACGCTCAGGGGTTACTCCTGGCTATGCGCTCAGAAGTCGCTCCTGGCTTGGGGGACCATATGGGACGCCGGGGGATCAAACCGAGGTCCGTCCTAGGCTAGCGCAGGCAAGGCAGGCACCTTACCTCTAGCGCCACCGCCCGGCCCCTGTAATTCAAACTTTTATATATTTTGAGACATACTTCAATTTTTTTCCAAGTATGTATCAAATGGGAGATGAGCAGGCAAAATTAAATGCAATCCAACACCTAAATAAGCCTCTGAGAGAATTTCCTTTTAATGCTTTCATATTTAAAGACCAGTAATCAAATAATTTCCTCAAAGTCAATGTTACATTAAATAAAAAAATGAACAGCTAGAATTAAGTTAGGAGCCACAGCAGGCTGAGCTCAAGTTCTCTATGTGTGAGAGGGGCCAGATTCAACCATGTCAAAACTGAGTGTACTGAGCATCACAAGAGTTAACTGGAATCTAAATAATAGGAAGTATTCTAGGGGATCAGAGTGATAGTATATATAGCTCATAGGGAGCTTGCCTTAAATGCTGCCTATCCTAGATGGATCCCCAGAAACCCATACAGTCCCCAAACCCACCAGGAGAGATCCCTGAGTGCAGAGCTGGGAGTAAGCCCTAAGCCCTGCTGAGTGTGCCCCCTCCACGCCAAATAATAAATTTTAGATTTCTCTAGAACACTTTCATATTTTAAGTGCCCATGACTGTTTAAAATGCCTTAATTTATCTTACATCTCCACATACTGCCATGTCACTGTTCTCATCTACCCTTTTATATTTTGGAGAGGGAGGGCACACCTAGTGACACTGAGTGCTCCTGGCTCTATATTCAGGGATCAACCTTGGCAGGACTCTGGGGACCCAGGTGAGGGATTGAACAAACCAAGGTAGGCTGCATGCACTTGCACTATTATACTCTCTCTCAGATCTCCATAATTCTCTCTTTAAGAGTTTTTCTCCGGGCCCGGAGAGATAGCACAGCGGTGTTTGCCTTGCAAGCAGCCCATCCAGGAACAAAGGTGGTTGGTTCGAATCCCGGTGTCCCATATGGTCCCCCGTGCCTGCCAGGAGCGATTTCTGAGCACGGAGCCAGGAAAAACCCCTGAGCACTACCGGGTGTGACCCAAAAAAAACACAAAAAAAAAGTTTTTCTCCACCCAATCAACCCACACATTTTTTCATGGGTATGGCCTTTCTTAAGTTTGATCTGGAAGGTTCCACACCAGTGACAAAGACAACTTGCCAGACCTGAACAGTGCCTTGGAAATAGCTTTCATCACTGGTGGTGCTCTTCACCCTGATTCTACCCGAGCACTGGTGACCACCATTCCTGCGGTGCCTCAAAAGTAGGGTGCTCTGGGACAGGACACTGTGGGCTAGTGGGCTGGCTCTCAAGTCTTATCTATGACCATGAATTGCTCACCAGAAAGGTATTGTCAAATCTGATCTTTTATTCCATTTCCGTGAATAAGGAATTCCCTCGCGTTTTAACTGCTACTGGGCATTTGTTAGTATTCAAAAGGTACTTTTAAAAAAACATACAATTATTTATTTATTGTTTGGGGGCATATCCGGCAGCACTACTGGCTTTATGCTCAGAAATCACTCCTGGCAGGCTCAGGAAACCATATGGTATGCTGGGAATCGAACCTGGATCCATCCTGTGTTGGCCACATGCAAGGCAAATGCCCTATCACTATGCTATTGTTCTGGCCCCTCAAAAGATACTTTTAAAATTCACTGTCCGCTATTTCTATGAAGAAGTAGAAGACCTGTTTTGAAAAATGCTCAGTTAACAAATTGACTTTCATAATTTGAACCATTCTTCTTTCTTTACTACCTTGAGAAATCATGCAATAGAAATTCTTCACGTAGGCTTCTTTTACTTTCAGGAAAAAATGATTCATAACATTATAGGTATGCAGCTTTATCATTCAATATCTTTATACACTTCATCAATTTCTTTTAAAGTTTTATTGTTTTCAAGTTGAGTTTTTTATTAAAAAGTAAATTTTAATTTCCTTGTGGGTTTTCTGTTGTGTTTTTTTCAAGTTTGATGGTGTTCCAGGATCACTTCTGACAGGGAATTGGGACTATATGGGGTACTGGGGATTGAAAGTGGGTCAGCTGCTTGAAAAGCAAAAGCTATGCTATACCTGCTATACTTTCTTTTGGACCCATAGAACCAATTCTTAATGACGACCTCTTTTTCAGTCATGCTTTCCAAGTTATAAAATGTGTGTTTGGGACTGGAAAGATAGCACAGTGGTAGGGCATTTGCATTGCATGCAGCAAACCAAGGACAGACCTGGGTTCAAATCCAGGCATCCCATATGCTCCCCTGAGCCTGACAGGAGCAATTTCTGAGCACAAAGACAGGAGTAATCCCTGTGTGCCAATGAGGACCCTCCCCCCCCCCCCAAAAAAGCAAAACCAAAACAAAAGTGTTTTCATAAAAGTAATAGTTAAGACAGAAGTCTCAAAACAGAAAGAACTATTACCTGGTTTCAGTGCTTTTTCCAAGCCTTTATAATAGGCCCAGTTTTCAGGATTTCTCTCTTGTAATCCTCTATAAACATCAGCTGCATCTTCCAAACGACATAATTGCAACAGAAGTTCCCCTGATAAAAATAAATGAAATTAAGCATCTCGTAATTGGTACTGTAGTCTTTTGTGTGTAAAACCCTACCAATTACAATTTTGTAGGCCAGTAACCACTATTAAAAAAAATGTTTTTTAAGTATCTCAATTTCAATCAAAAAGAGTATGTCCTGATTATAACCTTTTTCATTTTTCCTTTCCCCCTTTTTAAACACTTTTTTTTTTTTTTTTTTGGTTTTTGGGCCACACCCGTTTGACACTCAGGGGTTACTCCTGGCTATGTGCTCAGAAATCGCCCCTGGCTTGGGGGGACCATATGGGACGCCGGGGGATCGAACCGCGGTCCTTCCTTGGCTAGCGCTTGCAAGGCAGACACCTTACCTCCAGCGCCACCTACCCGGCCCCATCCTTTCCCCCTTTTTAAAGTGGGTGGGGAAGAGGAACAGGAGCCCGATGGAACCCAGGACCTCAGCCACTCCAGCCACACACCAGACCTCAGTACTGTGGAGAAAGGCTAGGCAACCTCAGAGTTCAGTCTCCAAGACTCCTTCCTGTTTTCTTACTGTCCCTCCTGTTCTCGGGGTCAAATTCCTCAGAAAAGCTTCACTACCTAGGTGTATTCAGGTCAGTTTCCAAGTTCCAGATACTCAGCTATCACCAAGACACCAGCCACGATTCACCAATCCTGACACATGGACAATGCCAAGGTGGAAACTAGTGGCCAAATTTTATATACAAACCTGTGATTCCTCATTCAATTACAAAAGGATTCTGCCATCCATACTGAAGATCACAACCAACCTGCTTCTAATCTTTCAGTTACCAAACCTAAGTGCCTTGACTTTCTCCTCATCCACTAATCTACCCTTAAACCAGATGAGGAAGAACATTCCCATTTAGTGGCACCCAACTGGCTCACTGCTTCTATTCTCAGAATCAGACCAACCTTGACCCTGAAGAAGTTGGAAGAATAGGACAGCGCAGAGGGCACATGCTTTAGATCCACTGGGGTTCTATTCTTTACATCCCATGTGTCCCCCAAGAACTGTAAGCATGAATACCTGAGTGCAGAGGATTAACCCGAGTACTACCATATTTAGTCCCAAAACAAAAACAATCACTAGAAGTATCCAGTATTATTTTATAGAATGAACTGAAGATTGCTATTTCATGGAGATAAGGGAATGAACTAGAATTCCCAAATACACACTTACTTGACCACAAACTCCTACATTTTTTTTTTTTTTTTGGTTTTTGGGCCACACCCGGCAGTGCTCCGGGGTTACTCCTGGCTATCTGCTCAGAAATAGCTCCTGGCAGGCACGGGGGACCATATGGGACACCGGGATTCGAACCAACCACCTTTGGTCCTGGATCGGCTGCTTGCAAGGCAAACACCACTGTGCTATCTCTCCAGGCCCAAACTCCTACATTTTTTTTACTGTGACTGAGCTATTTTGTTTTATCCAAGATTAATCCTTCAACACATTATCCATGGGGGGTTACATCATCTGGATTAGAATGAATATTCTGTCCTTACTGCTTCGATCTCTACTGAGCATAAGAACATGTAGTTGGGGCCAGAGAAACAGAAACAGTAGGGTTTTGCCCTGCACACGGCTAACCCGGGTTCAGTCCATGGCATCCCATGTTGTGTCCCAAGCACAGTGGCAGGAGTAAACCCTGAACACTGATAGTTGTGCCCCCCCCCCAAAAAAAAAAAAACCTTTTTAAATGCCGTAAAATAATATCTTTGATTCTGTATGGCTCTTTCTCCTCCATTACCATATACCTGGTTCCTCTTTCCTGGAAAACTGTCTTGAAAACGAGTTGTTTATGAATGCGATCTAAAGATTTCTATTGGGGCCAGAGTGGTAGTACAGTGGTAGGGCGTTTGCCTTGCAGGCAGACAACTCTGAGACCTCGGTTCAATTCCGGCAATCCATATGTTCCCCCGAGCCTGCCAGGGGCGATTTCTGAGCACAGAATCAGGAGTAACCCCTGAGCACCACAGGGTGCTTAAGGATAATCAAACTGAAACCCAGAAAGGCCTGTCCTGAATTTACTGTTTCTTATGAAGCTCCAAGATCTTGAGCTTCCCTTTTTTCAAATCAGTAGCATGTAATGCTATATATACCACAGGCAAAACAACATTGTTGATGAAAATTCTTAGAAAGAACTTTTATTTTCAATGATTTATAATCCTTCATTTCACAGAAAACTTCCTTAAATGTTAAAAAAAAAAAACAAAAAAAACAGTAAGATGCCCTTTTCTCAGGCCTCTAATAAATGGTAGTGTTACAAATCTTTAGTTAGTAATATAAAGCTAAAATAATCCACATATCTGGCTAAATATCTTGTTTCAAATCATGTACTATTGTCCCAAAACACATTCAGATAAACAACCCCCACAAATGCCCATAGTTAGCAAATACTGAGTCATCAACGTCCAATATTACTAAGAAGTTTGAAGTACACATTCTATTTTATTAATCATTTCTAAACTCAAACATTGTCAGAAAAATTATGGTAGTGAGTGAAAGAAATAGAATGCCTGTCTCAAATACAGGCAGGGGGTGGAGGAGGAGGGTGATAGGGGGCATTGGTGGTGGGAAGGTCACACTGGTGAAGGGGGTGTTCTTTTTTATGATTGAACCCAAACTACAAACATTTATGCAATCATAATGCTCAAAGATATTACTTAAAAAATTAAAGTGCTCAAAATAAAAAGAAAATCAAGCAATTTTCTCCAGTGTTTTGATCAAACCACAAATTTTTTTGGCCACACCCGGTGACACTCAGGGGTTACTCCCGGCTACGTGCTCAGAAATCGTTCCTAGCTTGGGGAACCATATGAGACACTGGGGATCAAACTGAGATCCATTCTGGGTCAGCTGCGTGCAAGGCAAACGCCCTATGCTGCGCTATCACTCTGGTCCTCAAACCACAACTCTTAAAGACAAACAAACAAAAAAAAATAACCCACCTTAAAGACAAAGTAATTTACTGAGCCACTTCATTAAATGTTTACTGTAATCCCCCACACACCCTGAACGTGAACACCACAAATTATACATTCAAGTTTTCACATTTGGGAAATTGCAGGGGTAAGCATATCCAGAATGCAATGGATAAGCCTCACTCTGGGAAAACCTCCTTCATGATCATGGTATCTCCCTTGCCAGGCAAATATATTGTAATTATTTTTATGCTAATAATACCCATCATTTAAAATCTCTATATTTTAAATTAATCTAAGTACATAAATTAGAAATAAGTTTTTTAGGGGCTGGAGAGATAGCATGGAAATAAGGCGTCTGCCCTGCATGCAGAAGGATGATGGCTCGAATCCTGGCTTCTCATATGGTTCCCCGAACCTTCCAGGAGCAATTTCTGAGTGTAGAACCAAGGGTAACCCCTGAGCACTGCCGGGTGTGACCCAAAAAACAACAACAAAAAAGTTTTTTATTATCAAATAGCTGTATTAATATAGCTATCAGCAGCATCTATATCTTCTTGGCCTTGCTCTTTGTCTTTATATAATATAATAAATTGCATTTTTAAGAAGATACCTTTGGTTTCCTCTACAGCAAGTTTATCACAAATTTGTTTTTCATAGGTACAAAGATGTTCCAGAGCTTCTCTATAGAGACCAGCTTCCCGAAGAACTTGATTCTGATATAAAAGTAGTTCACTATATTCATAATCCACTTTATCAGGGGATGTCTAAATATGGATATAAGAAATTAACAGTTAATATAACATCAACTTGTAACTCAATTAGTAAGAATAATACACACACACACACACAAACACATTTTTTTTTTTTTTTTTTTTTGGTTTTTGGGCCACACCCGGCGGTGCTCAGAGGTTACTCCTGGCTGTCTGCTCAGAAATAGCTCCTGGCAGGCACGGGGGACCATATGGGACACTGGGATTCGAACCAACCACCTTTGGTCCTGGATCGGCTGCTTGCAAGGCAAACGCCGCTGTGCTATCTCTCCGGGCCCCACACATTTTTTTTTAAAGAAAGCTCTCGGGGCTGTAGAGATAGCACAGCAGCGTTTGCCTTGCAAGCAGCTGACCCAGGACCTAAGGTGGTTGGTTCGAATCCCGGCGTCCCATATGGTCCTCCGTGCCTGTCAGGAGCTATTTCTGAGCAGATAGCCAGGAGTAACCCCTGAGCGCCACGGGATGTGCCCCCCCCCCAAAATAAATAAATAAAAAAATAAAAGAAAGCTCTCAGGGGCCAGAGAGATAGCACCGTGTAGGGCCTTTGCCTTGCATGCAGCCCATCCAGGACAGCTGGTGGTTCGAATCCAGGCATCCTATATGGCCCCCTGTGCCTGCCAAGAGTGATTTCTGAATGCAGAGCCAGGAGTAACCCTAGTTTCGGTTGACCTCCAAACAAAAACAAAACAAAAATAAAAAAGAAAGCTCTCAGAAACAGTTCAAATGAAATAATCCAGAAGGAGAGAATTAGACAATCAGCATTTTGCAACTACCAGCATTTTGCAACTATTCAGGCAAGAATCTTTTTTTTTTTTTTTTTTTTTTTTTTTTGGTTTTTGGGCCACACCCGGTGACGCTCAGGGGTTACTCCTGGCTATGCGCTCAGAAGTCGCTCCTGGCTTGGGGGACCATATGGGACGCCGGGGGATCGAACCGTGGTCCGTCCTAGGGTAGCGCAGGTAAGGCAGGCACCTTACCTTTAGCGCCACCGCCCGGCCCCTCAGGCAAGAATCTTAATGAGTTCAAGTGGTTAAGAATGCTATCCTTAACTCTCCAAAACTATGAATGTAATAAAACAGAGAAGTCTATGACGAGATGGCCTTTGATTCCAGTGCTGTCCCTGCACTCTTAAAGCCACCAAAACCCCCAACAAAATCTAGCCAAACTCAGTGTCAGAGAGCAAAAATTCTAGTTTTACAATTAAAAAAACAAGGGTAATTGCATAAGCCCTTATGCCCTTAATGCCATTAAATCTTTGATCAAAATAATTCATCTGCAACCGTAAATGCAAGTATATTGAAGTCTAGAGGATAAAGGAAGACAAATGGTTTTGAGGAAAAAATGATTTGAAATTCTACTTAAAAAGTTCAGGGAATATTAAATTAGTAAAGGTTTTTGAGGCTTTAAAATAAAAAAGAAGTCTATGAAACTTCAGAATTTAGAGAACCTGAAAGTAAATGATAATCAAAAGCAAAGTTTGGTTCTAAATGAGGCTTTTAAAAAAATGCTGAAAAGTTGGAAGAAGATAATTAATAAATGTAAGGGTTAATGTTAAAATGCCTAATGTCTGATAATCTAATCTAATCAAGACTATGCAGACAGGAAAATTATAGTTAATTCTTAGGAGATAATGGAAATCATTTAAGAGTAAAAGTATAAAATTACCTATTCCTTTCAAATGCTTCAGGGAGAACATTTAAGCAGGTAAGCAGAATGAAACAAAATGGCTCATGTGCATGAATTCCTTTGTGTGAGCTATCTGGAAAACTCTGCACTGTCCTTGCACTCTATATTTTGGTTTTGATTTTTGTTTTTGGGCCACATCCAGCAATGTTTAGGAGTTATTCCTTGGCTCTGCACTCAGGAATTGCTCCTGGTGGTGCTCGGGAGATTGTATAGGATGCCAGGCGTGGAATCTAGGTTAGCTACATTTAAGGTAAGCATATACTACATTTCTCCAGTCCTCCAAAATATTTTTTTAATTAGCCAAGTTAATGCCCTTCTTTCTTTTCATATACTTAGAGTTGGTTGTAGTTTACTACACTCAGGCTTCTGATTATTACCTGCTGTGTTTTCCTAAATTCTTCTAAAATCTTTGCTGCCATTTCATAATCTTCTAATAAATGATATGCAATAGCGTAACCAATCCACGATGCTCGCTGTGCAGGTCGAAGCTGAAGTAACTGATATCTCGTTTCCTTTAAAGGAAAAAAATTTTCCTTATGTTTACCGTTAAAGCAAATAGAACTTTAAAAGAGCAAATAAGTAGTCCAACACTGCATGTTCTGAAACACAATGATGGAAGAGGACTCAAACACCTACCTTGTGCAAATAACTATTTGTTAAGAGACAAGATGAAGAAGCAATGTTGCAGTGGATAGGGCATTTGCCTTGCATGCAATTGACACGGGTTCAATTCCCAGCAACCAATATAGTTGCTCAGCCCCGCTAGGGTGATCCCTGGGCACAAAAGCCTGAGCCCTGGGCACATGTGGCCCAAAATAAACAACAACAAAAAAAAAAGTGAGGGTAGGAGGGACACAAGTCAGAGAAATAGCACAGCAGAGTGGTCAGAGCAAGCAATTGACCCAGGTGGTATCATTGGTAGCACATATGGTTCCCCCAACCCTACCATGAGTGCTCCCTGAGCAGAAAGCCAGGAATATGACTACAATGCCTTTTTCTCCTTCTTCTTTTGAGTACTTAAAATCCTAATTTTGTCAGGAGCAGGGTCCTGCAGGAGGTAGATATGGGTCACACCAAGCAATGCTGTGGCTGACTCCTTACTCTGTGCTCAGGAGTTCCTCCAGGAGGTGAATGGAGAACATACGTGCTGGGAATTAATTGAACAGAGGTCAACTGCATGGCCTCATGCAAGGCAAATTGAACTACTCTATATTCACTCCTGCTCCAGGTACCCATTTTTTTTTTTTGGTTTTTGGGCCACACCCTGTGACGCTCAGGGGTTACTCCTGGCTATGCGCTCAGAAGTTGCTCCTGGCTTCTTGGGGGACCATATGGGACGCCGGGGGATCGAACCGCGGTCCGTCCTAGGTTAGCGCAGGCAAGGCAGGAACCTTACCTCCAGTGCCACCGCCCGGCCCCCAAGGTACCCATTCTTTTCTTTAGTCATTAATCTACTTACAAAGGAAAGAGAAGATGGAAAAGATAGCACAAAGGAAAAATAATATTCAAACAGCCTTAGAATACTTCAGTGCCTAAGTAAAAATACTCATAAAAAAACAACACAGCAAATAGTATTAAAAAAAAATGAGGCCATACCTAAACAAAGACTAAAGTCATATAGATTTGGAGTAACCCCTGAGAACTCGTACTCCTGCATGGTTCCCAAACCAGAATAGTAAAAACGTTTTGTTATCAAGTAGTATTCAGGTAGGTAGGTAGTTTAACACTTTATTTTTGCTTAAAAGTAAAAAGACTTTTTTCTTTTACTTACCCTGTAACCCTCTAGATCCCGCATCTGAATCTGTAGTAAAGAAAGGTCCCTTAAGATTTGAAGATTGTCTTTATCCCATTTTAGCGCGTTTCTGTAACACTTAATGGCTTCATCATACTTCTTGTCTGACCTCTGGAGAAGACCATAAACATGCCAACCTAAAGGATTTAGTTAAGGATACCTGCACGTCCAAAGTAACACATAACCCCCAGGAAACATGGAAAACCAGAGCAAGTTTAAAGATCACAAACTTGAGGGCCGAGAGTGTACAGTGGTAGAACGTTTGCCTTCCATGTGGCTGATCCAGGACGAATGGTTCGAATCCCAGCATTCCATATGGCTCCCTGAGCCTGCCAGGAGCGATTTCCGAGCCCAGAGCTAGGAGTAACCCTTGAGCACCGCTGGGTGTGACCAAAAAAAAAGATCACAAGCTTTAAGAAAGGGAGAAGAGGGCCCGGAGAGATAGCACATGGCGTTTGCCTTGCAGGCAGCCGATCCTGGACCAAAGGTGGTTGGTTCGAATCCCAGTGTCCCATATGGTCCCCGTGCCTGCCAGGAGCTATTTCTGAGCAGACAGCCAGGAATAACCCCTGGGCACCGACGGGTGTGACCCAAAAACCAAAAAAAAAAAAAAAAAAAAAAAAAGAAAAGAAAGGGAGAAGAATCAGCATGCTTTTCTTGTGTTAGTGAAAACCAAGTCTTCCCTAGTATGTTAACTCTGGGACCCTGGGGGCCGGAGAGATAGTATGGAGGTAAGGTATTTGCCTTTCATGCAGAAGGTCACTGGTTCCAATCCCGGCATCCCATATCATATGGTTCCCAGAGCCTGCCAGAAGGGATTTCTGAGCGTGAAGCCAGGAGTAACCCCTGAGCACTGCCGGGTATGACTCAAAAACAAACAAACAAACAAAAAAAAAAACTACTGGGACCCTGGACACACTCCAAAATCTCATTTGTCATCTGCAAATGAAAATGGCACAACATGGTCATCTGGGGACTAACCCGAATAAACCAGAGACGCGTTCACTCTAGATTACAACAGCAAGTCACACACGCGCAGAACATATATCTATAGTGTGTGTGGTACAGCGGAGCTCAACATTAGAGAGCGCACATCAAACATCTTCTATATCTTGTCTTAACCATTCATGGCATCACACAAAGATAGAACAGACTGTCCTGGTTTTACAGGGTAAGAACAGCAGCCTCAAGGCCAGAGGTCAGTCTGTGTTGGGATTCCCACAGTGTTGCATCCAAGCTTCCTACTGTATGGCCTTCTCTAAGGATGTGAGCATGGAACAATCTGCACAGTGCACAAGAGGGAAACAGACCTTTTATAAGTTCCTATCTAAACCGAGATGTTCGAACTTAAAACATATATTAAAATGTACATAAATATACATATACATGAAATATATAAATATAAACATACATAGAAATGCTTCCTGAATACAAACAAAAAGGTGCCACAACTCGAATTAATATTAACTCCTCCAGGGACTGGAGTGATAACACAGCAGTAAGACATTTGCCTTGCATGCAGCCAACATAGGACGAACCCCAGTTCAAACCCAGCATGGCATACAGTCCCCTGAACATGCCAGGAGCGACTTCTGAGGGCAGTCAGGAGTAACTCCTGAGAGATGCCGGGTGACCCAAAACAACAAACAAACAAAAATTAACTCCTCCAGACTTACTGACAAGAATTCTGACACCCAAACTGTTCCTTTAGCTGAAGACACACCAGTCCCCAAGTACAGCTCCAGAAGGATACATACATGACTCTTCAAGTCATTTCTCAAACCTCTACGAACCAATTCATAAGCTTCTTCCTTTTTTCCCAAACAGTTCAACGTTAGTCCTTTCATAGCCAGGGTCTCTAAAAAAAAAATAGTTTAAGAAAAAAAAATCAAATATTAGTAACAATTTCAGGAGCCAGAGAGATAATCGAGCAGGAAGAATCCAGCACCACCAGGCCCTCACATCCCTGCATCCTCAGGCCTCGCTTGGAACCACCAGCCAGGTGGCCTGAGAATTGCCTGGACCCCCAAACATGTTGATCAACTAAGCAACCATTAATCGACCAATCAGAAAAGTAAGTCAGCCAATCATGTTGTGCCATTTAAAATGCAACCGGTGGTTCACATTTGAATTAGCTTAATTAACACAAACTGAAGTGTTGGTGTCATCCTATTAACTTCAAAATAGGATATTAAGTATCTTCTCAGAATCAAGAATAAGATGACCCATTCTCTCTGGAAGTGTTAATGCAGCTGACAAAAACAGAACCCACACACCAAAAGGAGGCACATAATGAAAACCCTTATCTATTCACTTCATGTGTATGGTTTTTACACTCACCTCCATGCTCTGCAAATTTGGGGTTAGAGAGTATCTGTTTGCAGAATTTCAGCCCATTTCTATACTGTTTATGTTCATAACATCTCTGCCAAAGCAAACAAGAAAACTTTAAGTTAGAAAAAGTGATATTAAAAATTAATAAAACATTTATTAAGTTAAATACAACCATCCTAATAAAATTGCCAGTTTGAGGCCAGAGTGAAAGTACAGAGGGGAAGGCACTTAACTTGCACTCAGCCACCCATTTTCAATTCCAGCATCCCACATGGTTCCCCAAGTACAGCCAGGAGTAAGTCCTGTGTATTGCTGGGTGTAGTGCCTCCCCCCAAGAAAATTAAAAAGCCTGTTTAAATTTAAAAAGCACAGAAAAAAAAAGACAAAGGGACGAAGTGGGATTCTGAGCAACAGGTCAGCAGTAAGGTGTTTGCCTTGCACTCGGATGACCCAGGACTGACGTGGGTTCAATCTCCGTTCAATCTTCACCATCCCATATGGTACCCAGAGCCTGCGAGGAGCAATTTCTGAGCGTAGAGCCAGGAGTAACCCCTGAACGCTGCCAAGTGTGACACACACACACACACACACACACACACACACACACACACACACACACACACACAAAGTGTGTCTATGTTCTCTTCACCAAGGCACATTAAAACTAATTTTCAAATCTGAAAGTGGTGGCTCAAGTGTTAAGGTGTCTGTCTGCCTTGTCAGCTTAGGACGAACCGCAGTTCGGAGTCCCATGTGGTCCCCCAAGCCAGGAGTGATTTCTGAGCACAAAGCCATGAGTAACCCCAGAGCGTCACAGGGTGTGGCCCACAAACAAAAAAAATCTGATAAAGTTTCTATAGAAGACAATGTTTCTTAACTGATAGTAAGCAGGGTACTGACTATTTCTTTCAAAGTAGCAATGGGGTCCAGGGTACAGCTTGTGTGAGACCCCAGTTCCATAGTACTACACACAGCTCCCATCAACCAGCATAAGCACTGAACAGCTAAGCCTAAGAAGGAGGAGTGCGGAAGGGGGGGGGGGGGGCACAGCCAACTGCGCCCCAGAGCACTGACTGCTGAGAGGCGTTGCTTGTTTTTGTTCAGAATGTGTTGGGGATGAAACCCAGGTCAGCTGTGTAGGATGCAAGTGCCCTACCTGCTGCACTAAGGCTCCAGCCCCATAACACTTTATCACACTTCAGGCCTGTAATTAAGTTTGTTTCCAATGACTATGAGGCCTCCAATAAATGAAATCTGGCACTCTTCCACACTGAAATTACATTTAATCCCATTAACCCAATTATTTCCTGTCAACAGGATCTGTAAAAATAATTCAGAATGGCACAATTCTTCAAATGATTACCAAGAATTCCCTTTTCCCCCCATAAATCCGGTGCAATTCCCATTTTTTCCCTTCTAAAAACACTACTGCAAAAAGAGAGCCCCTCCAGGGTGTGTGGTGCCTGCATCTGTCCCCGTGTAGCAGGCGCAGCTAGAGCACCAATCCCACCAGAGCCACCTCCCGTGAACTGTGATTATCAGGCCTGACTGACTGTAAATCGCTGGAGAGGGCCCCGTCTCCGACCGCCACTTGGGAGGCCTCCCAAAAATAGATATAGAAGGGCTGGAACGATAGCACTGCTTGCAAAAAGCTGACCCAGGTTTGATCCCTACTATCCCATAGGGTCCCCTGCGCCTACCAGGAGCAATTTCTGAGCACAGAACCAGGAGTAACACCCTGAACACAGCTGGGTGGGCCCAAAAACCAAAAGAAAATTCCAACTTTAACAAGAGGCAACTCGCTACAAATGAGAGCAGTTTCTTCAGTGTATTTGATAAAGGATGAAACAGTCTAAAATTTTAACTTATGTCAACCCAGAACGTGCCTTCAAATCCCTGGGTCAGAGAGATAGAACAGGAGTAAGGCTCTTGCCCTGTATGCAGGTAACCTAATTCCATCCCCAGCATATAAAATGGTCCACAGAGCACCGCCAGGAGAGACCCTTGAGCACAGAGCCAGGAATAAGTGCTGCACACTGCGGGGTTTGGCCTCAAATAACCAGTAAAACGTTTCAGTAATGCCCAGGATAAACTAGCATAGTAAATAGCAGTTTACCATTCAGTTTAACAAGAAAAGCAAGAATCGCTGCATTGCTCAACAATTCCTCTTTCTCTCAAAACATGCTCTTAAGGCCAGATCTTTGTAATTCAGTTTAACACCAAGTTGTATCTAATTAAAACTGAAATCTTATAATAGCATCAATCTAAAAAATTTAAAACTAAGCTCATATGCTTGCTCTTAAAAATCCAACATATGAGACCAGGAAGCACAATGGTAGGGCGTTCACCTTGCATGCAAGCCAACACAAGACAGACTTGAGTTTGACTCCTGGCAATCCCTGCCAGGGGTGATATCTAAGCACAGAGCCAGGAGTAACCCCCCCTCCCCCGCAACTGGGTGTGGCCCAAAAACCAAAAAAAAAAACGGGGTGGGGGGGGAAACCAAACCAAAACAAAAAAGGGCTGGAGAGATAGCCCCAAGCCTGCCAGGAGCAATTTCTGAGCACAGAGCCAGGAGTAACCCCCCAACGCTGCTGGGTGTGACCCAAAAACCAAAAAAAAAAAAAAAAAAAAAAAAGAAAAGAAAAGAAACAAAAAAGAAACCAACATAACATTATCACTACAGTTGCTTCTACAGAAATAAATACATGAAAGAAAGGCATGACAATATTCCTTTTTGATTTTGCTGTGCCAGGGATCAAGTGTAGGATATCACACACACACTGGGGCCGGAGAGATAGCATGGAGGTAAGGTGTTTGCCTTTCATGCAGGTCATCGGTTTGAATCCCGGCGTCCCATATGGTCCCCTGAGCCTGCCAGGAGTAATCTCTGAGCGTAAAGCCAGGAGTAACCCCTGAGCACCGCCAGGTGTGACCCAAAAACCAAAAAAAAAAAAAAAAAGGATATCACAAACACAAGGTTTGCACCTACTACCAAGTTACTTCTCTGGCCCCCTAACAAGATTCTAAATGTTGGGGCTAGAGATAGTACAAGGGTAGGGTACTTTACTGCATGCAAACAACTAGGGTTTGATTCCCAGTATCCCAAATAGACTTCAGAGCATCACTAGGAAGAATTACTGAGTGAAGAGCCAGGAGTAACCCCTAAGTGGTGTAAAGTGTGGCTCCCAAAAAAAGATTTTAAATGCTAATTTTTTAGACTTGGGGGAAAGTTATGGGCCAATCCCACTTAGGGATTATACCTGGCTCTGTTCTCGGAAATCACTCCTGGCAGGATGGGGAACCTTATGGGATACAGGGGATCATAGCTGGGTTGGCCGCATGCAAGGCAAATGCCCTACCTACTGTGTGCTATCACTCGGGTCCCCTGAATGCTATTTTAACCAAACTGAGAGGCTCTAAGTTTTTCGTGAACATTCTTGAATTTGAGAAAAGAGAATCCAAATACAATGCACAAAACACTCTGAGCAAGGGGCAGGTAAAGGCATTTGCCTTGCACACAGCTGATCCAGGTTCAATCCACAACAGCCCATATGGTCCTCCCCCAAGCTTGCCAGTAGTGATTTCTGAGCACAAAAATAACCATGAGCACCGCCGGGTGTGGCCCAGAAACCACAAAACAAACAAAGCCAGAGCAATAGCACAGCAGTGAGGCATTTGCCTTGCATACTGCAGATCTGGGATGGACCCAGGTTCGATCCCTGAGCTAAGAGCCAGGAGTAACTTCTGAGCATTGCCACTGCTGGATGTAGCTCTATAGGCGGGCCAGAGCCATAGTACAGTGGTAGGGCATTTGCCTTGCAGGCAACTGACCCAGGACCAAACCAGGTTGAATTCCTTACATCCCATATGGTCCCCAGCCTGGCAAGAGTGATTTCATAGTGCAGAGCCAGGAGTAACCCCTAAGCATTACTAGGTATGGCCCCAAACCAAAAACTAAAAAAAAAGTACTATAAAAGTTTCCTATTTATGAAGCCAGAGAGGTGGCGCAAGCGGTAAGGTGTCTGCCTTGCAGGTGCTAGCCTAGGATGGACCATGGTTCGATCCCCCAGCATCCCATATGGTCCCCCAAACCAAGAGTGATTTCTGAACACATAGCCAGGAGTAACTCCTAAGCGTCACTAGGTGTGGCCCAAAAGCCAAAATTGGAAATAAAATTGGAAATTTTAAAAATTAGAAATAAATTGGAAACTTTTAAAAATTAATTAATTAACTAATTAATTTTTAAAAGTTTCCAATTTATTTCTTTAACAAAGATTTTCGTAAAACAACATGATGAAGACGTATTGTTCTGCCTCTATGTTGTTTAAATGAAAATACAGTCCTGTTGTCCCCTCTCTGCAACTCAGGCACTGTTCTTGAACTCAGCTGACTAAAGGTTTCCCTTGCTAGGGACTCACATGCCAGAGTTCTGGCTCTTACTATGGCATAGGCAACTTACATAAAAATTAAACACAGTGACTGGGCCAGTGATAACACAGCGGTAGGGTGTTTGCCTTACATGAGATGAACTGAGACAGATCCAGGTTCGATCTCCAGCATTCCATATGGTACCCAGAGAGCTGCCAGGAGTGATTTCTGAGCGAAGAGCCAGGAGTAACTCTGAGCACCACCGGGTGTGGCTCAAAAACCTCTCCAAAAAAAAAAGTTAAACACAGTAATAAGGGAATATTATTTTGGAACAGCAGTGACTTTTTTTTTTTGTCTTGCATGCAAGACAAATGCCCTATCTCCAGGCTATCTCTCTGGGCCCCAGCAGTGACATTTTAAAATGCTAACACTGTAGCTGGAATGATAGCACAGCAGTTGAGCATTTGCCTTGCATGCGGCTGACCCAGGACAAACCTGGGTTTGATCCACAGCGTCCCATATGGTCCCCCGATTTCTGAGCACATAGTCAGGAGTAACCCCTGAGCATCATCAGGTGTGCCCCATCCCCGCAAATAATACTAACACTGTGCTGCAGAAAAAGTAAAGCAAGAGAATTGGGGTGCCGGGGTGAAGGCGCTTGCCTTGCATGTGGCTAACTTGACTCCATGCCTTGTACTGCATTTAGTCCCAAATAACACCAACAAGGCCCAGAGCCCCTTTATGGGACACAAAATTCAAAACATACAAACAAAACAGGATATAACAAATAGAATGAACTGTCCTTTCTATATATTAAAAGTCCATGGGGCCGGAGAGATAGCATGGAGGTAAGGCGTTTACCTTTCATGCAGAAGGACGGTGGTTCAAATCCCGGCATCCCACAGGGTCCCCAGTGCCTGCCAGGGGCGATTTCTGAGCATAGAGCCAGAGGTAACCCCTGAGCAGTGCTGTTGTGACCCAAAAACAAAAACAAAAAAAGTCCATGTGTTAAATGCCTACACCATATACTCGGACTTCTGCTTTCAAATACATGGCAAAGACCAGCATAAAGTAGGTGAATAAATAGGAAATACTGCTTTTATCCATTATAGAAAACCAACACAAAACAGTAATGGCAGAAACTAAATAAACTAGCTGTTCAGAAAAAGCCTAGGTAGGCAGGAGAACTCCAACAGAGTGGCTGGCACCTTTCACAGATTCCGAGTGGGGCACGCAAAGACAGCAGACTTAAGGGAAAGGGGGACAAGATGAGGGCTCCAAGTCAACCCATCAGTTGAGCAGTGCTCAGAGACCATAGAGAATGCCAAAGACAGAAGGAACCTGGGTTGCCTGCATGCAAGGCAAGAAGCCTCCTGTTGTCCTACCACCCCAACTACCCTCTTTTCTTCTTTGTTTATGGGACATACCTAGGAGTGCTCAGGGCTATTCCTGGCTTGGTCAGGTCACTCCTGGTGGTCCTCAGTAAGTAACTGGGGGTTGATCAGGCCATGCATCCAGCCCCTATTCTTTCTTTACAAGTAGTTTTCATACTGTTTTCAACAGTATTCAGTATTCAATCAGATGAACCAGACAGCAGAGTTCTTCTTTCACCACATCCCCACAAGCACTGACTGCTTCCAGACTTTTTGGAGGTAGGGTATTTGGGGGCATCCCCAGCTATCAGTGTTCTCTCTCTCCTCTTCCCCCTCCCCTCAATCCCATCCCCTGCAGCTCTCCCCAATTTTCTTGGTAAGCTATGTGGCAAGCTACGTACTTGCCTTCAATGTAGCCAGATAGCAGTAGCCAAGCAGCCATTTTTGTACTGACCATACTGTCCACTACGGTCATCACTGGCTTGAGGAACTGGACAGAGAAGACAGGGGCAAAGTGTTTTTGCCTTACATAATGCCAACTCTGGGCACCACATTTGTACCAAGGTACCAATAGGAGTCATTCCTGAGCACAGATCCAGGAATAGACCATCAGTATGATTCCAATCTGACCCCCAAATTAGTTACCATAAAAATACAAGGGAGGATGGGGGGATAGAGTGGTGGCGCAAGTGGTAGTGCATTTGCCTTCCATACAGCTAACCTAGGACGAACCACAATTCAATCCCCCAGCATCCCATATGGTCCCCCAAGCCAGGAGTGATTTCTGAGCACATAGCCAGGAGTAACTGAGCATCACCAGGTGTAGCCCAAAAAGAAAAAAGAAAAAAAAAAAAAAAAAAAAAAAAAAACAAGGAGCGGGGACAGAGAAATAAACAGCACAGCAGTAGGGCCTTTCCCTAGCAAGTAGCCCACTCAAGAATGGTGGTTTGGGGCCCGGAGAGATAGCGCAGCGGCGTTTGCCTTGCAAGCAGCCAATCCAGGACCAAAGGTGGTTGGTTCGAATCCCGGTGTCCCATATGGTCCCCCGTGCCTGCCAGGAGCTATTTCTGAGCATGGAGCCAGGAGTAACCCCTGAGCATCGCCCGGTGGGGCCCAAAAACCAAAAAAAAAAAAAAAATGGTGGTTTGAATCCTGGCATCCCCATATGGTCTTCCATGCCTGCCAGGAGCAATTTCTGAGCGCAGAGGCAGGAGTAACCCGAGCGCCACCAGGTGCAGAGGCCAGAAAGATAACATAGAACAGGGGCACTTGTCTTGCACACAGCCAACCCAGGTTCGATCCCTGGCATCTCTTATGACTCCCAAAGCCTGCCAGGAGTGTTTGAGTTCAGAGCCAGAAATAAGCCCTGAGCACCACTGGGTGTGGCAAAAACCAAACACACACACACACACACAATCACACCTAGGGGCCCTGAGCACCACTTGGTGTGGCAAAGCCCCCACACAAACACACACAAAATTACACCTAGGGGCCAGAGCAATAGCACAGTGGTAAGGTGTTTGCCTTGCACGTGGTCAACACAGGAGGAACCCTGGTTCAAATCCCAGCATCTCAGATGGTCCCCTGAGCCTGACAGGAGCAATTTCTGAAAGCAGAGCCAGGAGCAACCGGAACGCTGCCAGGTGTGACCCAAACCTCCCCCAAAAAATACACCTAGAGGGAAACAGCTAGTGGTCGATAACACTTCTTGGGAGGAAGTGGGAAATGGCATGGACTATGAAAACTTGTCATATAGGTTTCTATCAAAATAGAAGTAACAGTGGGCCAGAGAGATGGCACAGTGGTAGGGCATTTGCCTTGCACACAGCCAACTCAGGACCAATGGTGGTTCGAATCCCGTCATCCCATATGGTCCCCTGAGCCAGCCAGGAATGGTTTCTGAGTGTACAGCCAGAAGTAACCCTGAGCGCAGCCAGGTGTGATCCAACCCCCTCCCCCAAACAGAAGTAACAGGAAAGGGACTGAGTGATAGCACAGTGATAGGACATTTGCTTTGCAAGTGGTCAACCTGGGATGGACCCGGGTTCGATTGCTGGCATCCCATATAGTCTCCTAGACTGCCAGGGGCGATTTCTGAGGAGTAACCCGAGTGTTGCCAGGTATTGTTGTCGTTTCCCCCCCCCCCCCCAAAAAAAGTAACAAGAAAGATAGTACTTTGAAATAGCTCAATAAAACACATCCCCTCTGAACAAATGGCTGGATACAGTTTTGTCTGTTTAAACTCTCAGGCCCTCCAGGAGCAGCACAGGTCCATCAGCAGGAGCAATGCTAAAGGCCTATGGTGCCAGGAGCTCGAGCACCTGAATGGCATCCAGACTGCCAAGAATCGGGTTGGCACCAGATGGAACAGCGTTCCAGAAATGTTCCTAGAAAAACTGTTTCTCAATTTGGAGATAAGAACATTACTACACAAGCTAAGGCTAAGACCAACCAAAGTGGTAGTTGCTTACATAACAGAACGGCTGGAAAAGCTGGGAGCTCCTCCTCCTAAAAATGAGGTTGGGTGGGGCCGGAAAGAATAGCATGGGGGTAAGGCGTTTGCCCTTCATGCAGGTCATGGGTTCGAATCCCGGCGCCCCATATGGTCCCCCGTGCCTGCCAGGAGCAATTTCTGAGCCTGGAGCCAGGAATAATCCCTGAGTGACCCAAAAACCACAAAAAAAAAAAATGAGTTTGGGTAATGGGATACATTTGAGCTCAGGGCATGAGCAAAGAGTACTGGGGAAAGAGTGCCTAACTTGCATGCAGCCAAAGTGGGTTTGAGCTATGGCATCCCATATGTCCTCAATGGCGAACCTATGGCGTGCCAAGGCCTTGCAACTGGCATGAGAGAAGGGGCCGCAATCAAGATATGCGGCGCGTCGGGAGGCAAGTGTGCAGGTATCTGCTTTGCAGCTCACCTGGCAACAGGGCCGGACTGGCTATCGAGAGGACCGGGCATTGTGCGGCAGTTTGGGCACTCGGGCTCAAAAACATTAGCCATCACTGCCACCAGGAATGGCTTCTAAGTTGCATAGTGAGGAGTAACCCGAGTACCGACAGGTATGGGCCAAGACCAAAAATATAGTGGGTGTCTTTCGGGGACTTGAGGGATATAATACAGGGATAATCTGTGTGCCTTGCACACAGCTGACCCACATTCAATCCTTAGCACCCAATATAGTCCCCCGAGCACAGTACCAGGAGCGATTGATTCCTGAACACAGCCAGGTGTGACCCCCAAAAACAAATTTAGAAACTTTTTTTCTTGTTACAAAAGTGGGGTGGATTCTGAGAAGAATAAACTATGATTTGGTACATTAAAAAAAGGAGGCGAGGGGCCGGGAAGGTGGCGCTAGAGGTAAGGTGTCTGCCTTGCAAGCGCTAGAGCCAAGGAAGGACCGCAGTTCGAACACCCGGTGTCCCATATGGTCCCCCCAAGCCAGGAGCGATTTCTGAGCACATAGCCAGGAGTAACCCTGAGCATCAAACGAGTGTGGCCCAAAAAAAAAAAAAAAAAAAAAAAAGGAGGCGGAGCAATAGCACAGTGGGTAGGGCATTTGCCTTGCATGCAGCTGACCCGGGTTCAATCCTGGCATCCCATATGATCCCCCAAGCCTGTGCGCAGAGCCAGGAGTAACTAAAGATGAAGACAAAGGGGGGGGCCGGAGAGATAGCATGGAGGTAAGGCGTTTGCCTCTCATGCAGGAGGTCATCGGTTCGAATCCCGGCGTCCCATATATGGTCCTCCCGTGCCTGCCAGGAGCAATTTCTGAGCCTGGAGCCAGGAATAACCCCTGAGCACTGCCGGGTGTGACCCAAAAACCACAAAAAAAAAAAAAAAAAAAGAAGACAAAGGGGGGAGAGGAGTTGTTATTCCATAAGTCAAAAGGACCACAAGGGTCAGGAGCTGGCTCAGGGAACTGGCATACTTAGGTTACAGACCCCACATTCTTTTTGTGGGGGGGATTTGGGGGACCACACCCAGTGACGCTCAGAGGTTACTCCTGACTATGCACTCAGAAATTGCTCCTGGCTTGGGGGACCATATGGGAGGCGGGGGGGGGGGGGGATTGAACCGAGGTCTGTCCTAGGTTAGCACATACAAGGCAAAAGCCCTACGCAGGCGTCTCAAACTCACTGCCAGCAGGCCGCAAACAGCCCTCCATACAATATTTTGTGGCCCTGCCCTAGAGGAATCTTTTTTTGTTTTGTTTTGTTTTAGTTGTTTGGGTCACACCCCCCAATGTTCAAGGCTTACTACTGACTTTGCACTCAAGGATCACCGGACTTTGTCTCCTGCGGCCCACAGGTAAATTGAGTTTGAGACCCCTGCCCTACAGCCTGTGCCACCACTCCAGCCCCAGGTCCTACATTCTGCCCCAGCTAATGGTTCCAGCTGTGCCAGGTATGACCCCCCCCCAAATCTGAGTGAGTGATACAAAGTATCAAAACGAGACCAGAGAGATAGTTTGAAAGCAAGATGTTTGCCTCTCATGTGGCTGACTCAAACTCAATCCTCAGCACTACAATGGTCTTCTGAGCACCACTAAGGCTCACTCCTGAACACTCCAGGATTAAGCACTGAGCAGTCAAGAGTGGCCAATTGAGGGTGGGGAGCGGCACCTTTTATACAAGAATGCAGGGGATAAGGGTCACCAAGAAGACCAAAAATTGGCAACTGCCAGATCTAAATTGCTAATTATATCATCTCTTTATTTTTAGATGCTTAAAGTGTTTCATAATCAAGTTTCAAGAGAAAGTCTGAGATGTGCCCAAAGCAAGCCCAACAGCATCTACTAACCTACACTCAGCACTTCTGATACCTGATCCTGAACCTGAGTGAAGCAAAGGCCTGGGGATCAGAGAACCACCTTCAGAGGAAGCCCAAAGCTGCAGCTAGTTAACACTGTCATTTACATTAAATAGTTTGAAAATACTTGGTTCAACTTTCAGCACTACCCACTCTCAGGTGTTCAACAGTCACTGTAGCTTATGGCTAACACCTCAGATACCTCAGATGACACAAATGAGGGAGTCAGGGGCTGGAGAGATAGCATGGAGGTAAGGCGGTTGCCTTTCATGCAAGAGGTCATCGGTTCGAATCCCAGCGTCCCATATGGTCCCCCGTGCCTGCTAGGAGCAATTTCTGAGCATGGAGCCAGGAGTAACCCCTGAGCACTGCCGGGTGTGACCCAAAAACCACAAAAAAAAAAAAAAAAAAAAAAATGAGGGAGCTGGAGAGCAAGTGGAGCACACAAGGAGCTGTGCCTGCACATGCTGAAGCCAGGTTCAATTCCCAGCGTCCCATATGGTCCCCCAAACCAGGAGTAATTTCTGGGCACATAGCTAGGAGTAACCCCTGAGCATCACTGGGTGTGGCCCAAAAACAAAAACAAAAAAGAATTCAAATCTTAACAGGAATTCTGTGACAAATAGCTGTGACAAACTTCGGCCTAGTCTTGTGGCTGTTACTTTGGCTTCAACTGTGTCACCTGCAAAAGGTGGGCATAAATGACCTTGCAGCATTCCTTTGAGAATGAAACATAAATGAGCCCAAAGGACCCCAGAAAGCAATCAATAGCATAATTTTACTAAAGCACAAAGTTCCGTTACATTTTGTATTTTTTTTTTTTTTTTTGGTTTTTAGGGCCACACCCGTTTGATGCTCAGGGGTTGCTCCCGGCTAAGCGGTCCTTCGTGGCTAGCGCTTGCAAGGCAGACACCTTACCTCTAGCACCACCTCTCTGGCTCCTACATCTTGTAATATTTTAGACCCATGCCAGCTGACAGAAATATTTAAAAGTAAAAGCCCAATTAGTTTAAAAAATTGGAACAAGGCTTCTTGAGATGACAAGAATGTCCCACAGCCTGTAACTGGCAAAGATACCATGAGTCAAAACTACAAGAAAGCATCTGTCAGGCCGGAGAGATAGCACAGTGGTAAGGCATTTGCCTTGCATGCAGATGGACTGTGGTTTGAATCCTGGCATCCTATATGGTCCCCTGAGCCTGCTAGAGCCAGGAGTAACCCCTGAGCGCTGCCAGGTGTGACCCAAAAACCAAAAACCAAAAAAAAAAAAAAAAAAAAAAGCATCGTCAACACAGTATCTATTGTGGGGCCAGGCCTTATATGCAGCTCACCCAGGCCTATGCCCAGCACTCCACATAGTAACCCCCAAGTCTTTAACATAGAGCCTTAAGTGAGTAAACCCTGAGCACCACCAGGAGTGGCCCAAAAATCAAAATAACAAAAATATTCATAACTCTCTGAGAGACAGTGTGAGGTTAACAGAGGTAAAGCACTTACTTGCTTGCCTTCCATGCAGCCAACCCAAACTTGAGAACCCTCATCCTATCTGGTCCTCTGAATACCACCAGGAGTTATCCCTGACCAGTCAGATAGGACCCAAATCACCTCACCAAAAAAAAAAAAAAAAAAAAGAAAGAAAGAAACTCATATTATAGACTGCATATTATTTTACTGCTAAAAGTTTTTTTGTTTGTTTGGTTTTTTTTGTTTGTTTGTTTGTTTTGTTTTTGGGCCACACCGGGCGATGCTCAGGGGTTACTCCTGGCTCCATGCTCAGAAATAGCTCCTGGCAGGCACGGGGGACCATATGGGACACCGGGATTCGAACCAACCACCTTTGGTCCTGGATCGGCTGCTTGCAAGGCAAACACCGCTGCGCTATCTCTCTGGGCCCTAAAAGGTTGTTTTTTGATTTTTTTTTTTTTTTTTTGGTTTTTGGGTCACACCTGGCAGTGCTCAGGGGTTATTCCTGGCTCCAGGCTCAGAAATTGCTCCTGGCAGGCACAGGGGACCATATGGGGCGCCGGGATTCGAACCAACCACCTTTGGTCCTGGATCGGCTGCTTGCAAGGCAAACACCGCTGCGCTATCTCTCTGGGCCCTAAAAGGTTGGGTTTTTTTTTTTTGTTTTGTTTTGGTTTTGGTTTTTGGGTCACACCTGGCAGTGCTCAGGGGTTATTCCTGGCTCCAGGCTCAGAAATTGCTCCTGGCAGGCACAGGGGACCATATGGGGCGCCGGGATTCGAACCGATGACCTCCTGCATGAAAGGCAAACGCCTTACCTCCATGCTATCTCTCCGGCCCCGGCCCTAAAAGGTTTATAGTAATAACAAATCTGGGAGACTACTACTGCCCTCCCTTTCTCAAAATTCCTTGAGTTGAAGATTCCACTTGCAGTCAATTCTGTTATCTTTTTCCTATCATGCTATTTCTGGCAAACACATTTGTTTCTTGAACTATAATATTTGAAAGCTTTAAGTCTTTTGATACCCTATACTACCCCTCTTGAGGTGTGTGTGTGTACATATATACAATTTAGAGGAAACTATTTAATAGGACCTTATAATAATTTCAAGAACTAATCCCGGGGCCGGGCGGTGGCGCTGGAGGTAAGGTGCCTGCCTTGCCTGCGCTAGCCTAGGATGAACCGCGGTTCGATCCCCCGGCGTCCCATATGGTCCCCCAAGCCAGGAGCGACTTCTGAGCGCATAGCCAGGAGTAACCCCTGAGCGTCAAATGGGTGTGGCCCAAAAACAAAAAAAAAAAAAAAAAAAAAAAAAAGAACTAATCCCAGAAAACTCTGAAGGACAAAGGACTGACCCTGGGGACACAGAAACAGCATAATCAATTATTCAATTCTATAAAGTCTAAATTGTAAGTCATGTTAAAGCAGATACTATTATTTCAAGACCACATAAAAACAAATTTGAACTCTTTACAGGATAATGGCTGCTTGCTATTTCTAAACACTTCAACAATCCCCATAAAAACCATACACAGAGCTGAAGACCAAGAGTGAGCAGGGAACGCTTTCCTTGCAGACAGTCAACTCAGATTGGAAATCTGGGATCCAATATGATCCCGAGCCCACCAGGAGTGATCCCTGAGCACAGCTAGGAGAACTGTACAAATGCATAAAAACTTACTACAGGAGGGGCAAAGTGATAGCACAGCAGATAGGGTGTTTCCTTTGCAGGTTCAAAATGGTCCTCCGATCCTGCCAGGAGTTAGCATTGAGCCCTTGCCAAGTGTGGCCCCAAAACAAAACAAAACAAAAGCATGAGGGCAAAGCTGCAGACAGTCCGAAGGTGTGCCAACCCACATCACGAGCACCACCAGGACAAAACAACTCTGTGGGCGCTATGGTGAGGGGACATGTCTCCAGAGCCAAACCACAGGGCATTCAGGAGCATCACCACGAGAAATGTTTATGCAGAGTCGAAGTGATTTCCAGCCTCCACAGATAGGAGGGCAGGGCGCCTAGAGGCCGGTCACCCCACAGTAACGGGACAGTGGGGCACCAAGAGGCCAGGCACTCTGCAGTGATGGACAGCAACTACCGGACAGCCCACAGATACTTCCACACGCCACAACCTGATTGCCAAACCAGGGCACACTGAGCACACACACATCTAGCTGCTCTGCTTCTGTGAATTTGTCCTCCAGAAACACAGGGTGGGCAGAAAACTAGAGCTTGCTGACTGAACAGCACTGACAAGGGCAGCACACACCCCTCAAACTGGACCAGGCCCCTGTGATATCAGTCCCACCAACTGGGCTTCCACGCCCAGCCTACAGGTCAACTACCTTGGACAGAGGAACAGACACAGGGACAGATGACAAGTCTTTCCCAAGGTCAGCTGCACTATTTACCTTAGATATCAGGCTAGAGGGGACGGAGAGATAGCATTGAAGTTAGGGCATTTGCCTTGTATGCAGAAGGATGGTGGTTGGAATCCGGGCATCCTATATGGTCCCCCCCAAGCCTGCAAGGAGCGATTTCTGAGGATAGAGCCAGAAGTAACCCCTGAGTGCTGCCAGATGTAACCCCCCCAAAAAACAAACAAACAAACAAAAGATATCAGGTTAGAGACATAGTACCATGAGAAGGGTGCTTGCCTTGCATGTGGCCAACCTGGATCACAGAGCCAGGAGTAAGCCCTGAGCACTGCCAGATGTAGCCCAGAAAGAAGGGAGTAGTGTGCTATCATTTTGGTGAGGATCTTGTCTATTCCAAAGAAATCTTCGTGCTGTACTAACCACATTCCTCTCACCCTGTGTGGTTTGCACCCACTGCCTTGGCACAGTACAATGCCCTGAAGAAGCCAGCTCCTGGCACATTCCACTGCCTGTACATAAAGCTACAGTAAGGAATCTACGCAACAATGTGCCACTTAGCACTGGTGCTGCTACACAGGAACAATGCATGTTTACTCAATCTATTTGTATTAAAAAAAAAAAAGCGTGGCCGGAGAGATAACAGAGGTAAGGCATTTATTTGTTTTGCATGCATGCAGAAGAATGGTGGTTGGAATCCCGGCATCCCATATGGTCCCCGAGCCTTCCAAGAGTGATTTCTGAGCATAGAGCCAGGAGTGGCCCCTGAGTACTGCCAGGTGTGACCCAAAAACCAAAAACAAAACAAAAAAAAGCCTAGTAAGAGACCAAAGCAATAGTGCAGTAGGTAGAGTACTTGCTTTGCATGCAGCACTCAGACTCAATCCGTCACCCCACATGGTCCCCCCCCTCAAGCCCCACCAGGAGTGAAGCTCTGAACACTTCTGGGTGTGACCCCCCCCCAAAAAAAAGGCTTTTAAGTGGGCCAGAAAGATAAATAGCAGGTAAGGTGCTTGGCTTGCACACAGCCAACCAGAGTTCCATCCCTAGCACCACCACACATGGTCCCCCAAGTCTCACCAAGAGTGATTTCTGAGTCCCTCTGGTGTAGCCCAAAATAACAAGGAAAAAAGCCCATGACGTCTAGTTCAAAAGGAGGCTGGAAAGGATACTTGACTTGCACACAGCCGACCCACATTCGATCTCTGGCACCCATATAGTTTAAAAGATACTTCTAAATTCATTGAGGGCCAACCTTCAGCAGCACTTGGGAACACTACAATGCTATTCAGTTTAGCAATGCAGTACTGCTCAGTTACTGTTGCTCAAGGGTCACTAGGGCCACATCTGAAGGGAACTCAGGGCTCCTATGGTGCAGTTGGAGAGAAGGATCAAACTCAAGCACTCTCCCTGTCCTGTCTATAAATTAGCTGTGGATTATAAGGTAAGTGCTTCACAGACGCTACACAGAAATGTTTTAAGTGTTTTGATGTGACTAAAAAAGATCACTAAAGAAAAGAAAGAATATAGGAAAGACACTTGCTTTGCTTCCCTTGCATGTAGCCAGCCCCAGTCTGCCTTCCCACACAGTTCCCTGGAGCACCTCAGAGTGAAGAATAGCTCCTGAGCACTGCCAGGTATGGCCCAAATTCTCCCCCCCACACACACACCCAATATATCTCACTGGCCTCAAGGAAGATTACAATTTCTGGGCCAGGGATGGAGTTCATTGTTTTACATGCTGGAGTCCTAGACATGACTCCAGAGCCATATCTTCAAGCATTATGCCTGAGCCGGGTGTGGGGGCTCCCAACAAAAAGAAACTCGGGGCCGGGCGGTGGCGCTGGAGGTAAGGTGCCTGCTTTGCCTGCGCTAGCCTAGGACGGACCGCGGTTCGATCCCCCGGCGTCCCATATGGTCCCCCAAGAAGCCAGGAGCAACTTCTGAGCGCATAGCCAGGAGTAACCCCTGAGCGTCACAGGGTGTGGCCCAAAAACCAAAAAAAAAAAAAAAAAAAAAAAAGAAACTCAAGGAAATCTGAACCACCGTCATCACCAATTTCCAGACTGTACTCTGCAAGGTAGGGTGGGGTGGGGTGGGGTGAGAGAGGTAGGAGAGGCTTGTTCCAGGCCACTCCTAGCAAAACCTGAGCAACTGGTTTAATGCTAGGGTCCACAGATTTGGTACAGCTCAGGTTTAGAGCTGCTGGTTGCACAGGAAGGTGGGGTACTGTCTTCAGAGGTTCAGCTCCCTCCAGACATTTATGCTCAGAATGATGGCTCTTTAAACCTCTTCACTCGCCCTCATCAGCAGCACTGGCAACTGATATTCTTTCAAAACCAGTTTTCACTAGGAATCTTCTATACTTCAGCAGGATTCGTGCTCAGAAACAGACAAAAATGGCCTTTCCAGGTGAGTGTTGGAAACTCAGTGCATGGACCAGACACCAAGTCAGTTTGGAGTTTTCTTCCCAGCATTACCTTCTTGAATTCCAAAAACTCAATTTAATGTTTAAATTTTCTGAAAGACCATCATGAAGAAATTCTACACAACAAAACTGTTTCCTTGCTCAATCTGATACTTGTTTCCTAACCTCTGCAGTGGTCCTTATCCCTCACTGAATCCGAATCAATCGTAATCATTTCTGAAACCCTGATGACTCTTACTGATTCAGCAGACACCTCCCAACAAACATCTTCATTTAATCCAGATGCCATTTTCAGCCAATGCTAAAAACACCAAAAAAGAAATGAATTTTCCTCTCTTCATGCTTTTGTGATGAAAAGCAGCGTGAACAAACCAATACCATGATTCATTCATAAAGAGCTTCCAAGGTGTTACTGAGTAATTCAGGTTCTGCCTGATAGCCTACAATTAATTCATATAATAATGGAGTCAACAATGCCCAGACCCAGCTTCACCCTTCTGCAAAACCTTGACGCAAGCACAAAATCGGAAGAGCAGTCTTTCTGGTCTAGATTATTTTCTCAGCAGTCATTTCATTCAACCTTTATTAAATAGTTACCACATATTATTCTGCTCAATGGAAATACAGCAATTAACAGTACAAACTTATCTATTTTGGGGAGGGGGAACCACACCTGGCAGTGCTCACAGGGCTTACTCCTAACTCAGCACTCAGGGGTTGCTCCTGGTGGAAATTAGGGGACTACCTAGAGTGCCAGGGGTCAAACCTAGAATTGTCCCATGCAAAACTTTTATTGTAGGGCCAGAGGGGCAGCACAGCGGTAGGGCGTTTGCCTTGCAGGCGGCTGACCCAGGACGGACCGGATTCTATCCCCAGCATCCATATGGTCCCCGGAGCTAGAAGTGATTTGGTGTCTGAGCACAGAACCAGGAGTAACAAGAGCACCGCAGGGTGTGGCCCAAAAAAACCATTTTAATTGAGGAAGACAAGTGATATTAAACTCATTACTGTCAGGCAGTGATTAAAAGAAAGGAAAGAAACAATTGCAGTAGGCTGGAACGGTGGTGCAAGCAGTAGGGTGTTTGTCTTGCACGCACTAACCTAGGATGGACTTCGGTTTGATCCCCAGGCGTCCCACATGGTTCCTCATGCCAGAAGCATTCTGAACGCATAGCCAGGAGTAACCCCTGAGCGTCACCGGGTGAGCCCCCCCCCCCAAAAAAAAAGATAAAAAGAAACGATTGCAGTGAGGCAGAGATACTGCTTTCTAACACTTAGAGGATTAGAGAACACCTGAGCAGAAACAGATTCACTCCCCCCAGGTATCTGGCAGTAGCATACAGTCCATACAGTGATTCCATACATGACCCCTCCCCCACAGGAGCACCCAGTGTCATCCCCCCCACAATGGAAGAAAAATAAAAACAAAATTAATTTAGAACACTGTCGTTTTTGTGATAGAAAAGTAGAAAGGGCAGTTGCCTTGCATATGGCAAACTGGGTCCAATCCCCCAAATCCCCCCCAAAACAGTCAGGAGTATTTCAGGGTAACAACTCCTGAGCAACATAAGGTATGAACCACAAACTAAAAATTAATTAAAAACTAAAGCCAGTTTTGGGGCTAGAGCACAGTGGCAGGGCATTTGCCTTGCACGAGGCCAACCTGGGACAGACCCAGTCTCGATCCCAGGATCACATATGGTCCCGAGTCTGCTAGCTAAAATAAGTTTTAAGGTTGCTGAAACTTGCAAAACAAGAATTGTCCCATAGAAATTTAAGCCAAGGGCTGGAAAAATAGTTCAGTAGGTAAGGCACTTGCCTTGCATTATGCTACACTGAGTTCAATCCTGGCACCACATGTACTCCCCACCCTCCCAGAACAATACCAGGACGGATCCCTGAGTACAGTCAGTTGTGTCCCCTAAAAAAATACAAAAGAGGGACCGGAGATATAGCGCAGTGGTAGGGCATTTGCCTTGCATGCGGCTGACCCAGGGCAAATGATGGTTCAATTCCTGGCATTCCATATGATCCTGAGTCTGCCAGGCGCGATTTCTGAGCACTTTCAGAGTAACCCCTAAGCGCTACCAGGAGTGGCCCAAAAACCAAAGACTAAAATTCAAAAAAAAAAAAAAAAAGGAATTTAAGCCAAATGAGCTTTGATATGCATAAAGAAATTTACAATTTAGGGACCGGAGAGATAGCATAGGTAAGGTGTTTGCCTTGCATGCAGAAGGACTGTGGTTCGAATCCCGGTGTCCCATATGGTCCCCAGAGCCTGCCAGGAGTAACCCCTGAGCACTGCTAGGTATAATCCAAAAACAAAAAACAACAAACAAACAAAAAAAAAGAATGCAAAATTTACTAGTGATTCCAATTCTTAATTTTATTTAAAACAAAATCCAAACTAAAGATTGTTAGTTGTAGAACCAGGACTTTTTCTATAGAAAAGGAATAATTGGGGGGGGGGTCACACCTGACAACTCTCAGTTACATGTGGCTCTGCACTCAGGGATCATTCCTGTGGGAACTCAGGAGACCATATGGGATGCTGGGGGTACAACCTAGGTAGGTTGTGTACAAGGAAAATGCCCTAAACACAGTGTTATCAGTCCAACCCCTAAAGGCAATGAATCTCAAGAAACTATCTACAATTGTAAGAACTAACAATAAGTACAATTTCTCTAACAAAGAATTCTATAGAGTCGAAGAGATAGCACAGTGGTAGGGCCTTTGCCTTGCCCTTGCAGGCAGGTGGTTCGAGTCCTGGCATCCCATATGGTCCTCCGAGCCTGCCATGAGTGATTTCTAAGCAGAGCCAGTAAGTAACCCCAGCATCGCCAGGTGGTGACCCAAAAAACACAAAAAAACAAGGCTGACCCAGGTTGGAGTCCTATACCCTATATGCCCCCTCCCCAACCCTCCAGTGTGTGTTTGGATTGTTTTATTTTTTTCAGGGCACCTATCACACTTGCCTGGTACTTGGTACTTGGGGAGGTTGGAGGGTATTCACACGTGTGTGGAGGGTTTTTTTTTTTCTTAGCTTTGTTTTGTTTTGGGTGTTTTTTTGGTTTGTGTGTGTGTGTGTGTGTGTGTATATATATGTGTGTGTGTGTGTTTTGGGGGGTCACACCCGGCAGTGCTTAGGGGTTACTCCTGGCTCCATGCTCAGAAATTGCTCCTGCAGGCACAGGGGACCATATGGGACATCGGGATTTGAACCAATGACCTTCTGCATGAAAGGCAAACTTCTTACCTCCATGCTATCTCTCCAGCCCCTTTTGTGTGTGTTTTTATTTTTTTGTTTTTTTGGGTCACACCCAGCAGCGCTCAAGGATTACTCCTGGCTCTGCAATCAGAAATTGCCCCTGGCAGGTTCGGGGGAACATATGGGATGCTGGGATTCAAACCACCTTCAGTCCTGGGTTGACCATGTGCAAGGCAAATATCCTACCACTGTGCTATCACTCTGGCCCCACCAGGATTGATTCTTGAGTGCAGAGTCAGAAATAACTCCTGAGCATTGCAGAGTGTGGCCCCAAAACAAAACAAAGCTAAATTAAAAAGAAAAAAAAAAAAAACCCTCCACACACGTGTGAATACCCTCCAACCTCCCCAAGTACCAAGTACCAGGCAAGTGTGATAGGTGCCCTGAAAAAAATAAAACAATCCAAACACACACACAGGAGTCAACCTAAACATTTGGGTTGCCACCTTGAAACTCTGGGAATCAGTAATTCTTAAACCACAAGAGCTCAAAGGTTCAATTCAACATCACCTGTGACTATTTGCATTTTCCTTGTGATGAAAGCCTAATTCCTTAATCACACCAGGCCCTTTTCAAGAGTTCTGCTAACAACAGCCTGTGTGATCTCCATTAGATAGAGCGGACACCCTCCACCCTCCAGGGTCTGAAAAATTACAGAAGCAGGTGCTAGCCTCCATCTCAGCATGCAGATGATTCCCCCAGTTCCCTCAGGAAGGAGCCCAGGGCACCACCTGGTGCAGCCCAACCCATACCCAACCTCCCCTCCAAAAGGAAGATTAAGAAAAAGAGCCTTGCCATCATCCCAGAAAGTTCTATCGCATGACACAAATTAGTTTTGGTCAATCATTTATATTTTTATCACCTTGCTAGCTTCTCCTTCAAATTTTCTAGGGAATTCTACCTTTAATTTAACTTAAATCGTCCTGCATGGACTGATGGTACATGGTATTTTAGACTGTTTCCTTCCAGAGTCACACATACCCAGAGAAACGAAGGGAAAGGAAAGGAAGGGAAGGGAAGGGAGCAGAGGTGGCTCATCCCCTGTAAAGGGCCTGGGGTTGGGGCAGAAGGTAAAATTGTCTAGAAAAGATAGAGGTCTCAAAACCAAGGCCTGCTCTCCTTCTACAGGACCCCTGCCTGGCCTAGAGTGAGACAAGTTGATGCCTCTCAAGTTACTTAGGCCCATTTTCTATAGACTTCATTTCCCAAATTGCTAAAAGTGGTCATTACAGCAGCCTGTGAAAGGTTACTCTGGCAAACAACTCCTCCTTTATACACTTCCACACAACACATATCCTGCTAAATTCATGCCCACAACCTCCCTAGACAATTACTGGCAGGTTATATTCTGCAGACATTTGGCCAACTTATCACAATGCTTCAGTCAAAAACAAAAAATACATGGATCAGGGGCTGGAGCGGAAGCCATGAATATCAAGTAGAGAAACTGAGGCTGTTTCACAAACTGAGGTGCAAGCCAGGTTTCTTTTTCTTTTTCTTTTTTGGTTTTTGGGTCACACCCAGCAGTGCTCAGGGATTCCTCCTGGCTCTATGCTGAGAAATCGCTCCTGGCAGGCTCAAAGGACCATATGGGATGCCGGGATTTTAACCGTCCTTCTGCATGCAAGGCAAATGCCCTACACCTCCATGCTATCTCTCTGGCCCCAAGCCAGGTTTCTTTTGAAAAATTAAAGAAAAAATATACCTCACTGGGTAAGATCTATTGAACAGAAAATTTAGGGTATTTGGGGCCAGAGAGATAGCATGCAGAAGGACGGTGGTTTGAATCCCAGCATCCCATTTGGTCCCCAGTGCCTGTCAGGGGCAATTTCTGAGCATAGAGCCAGGAGTAACCCCTGAGTACTGCCGGTGTGACCCAAAAACCAAAAAAGAAAAAGAAAAAGAAAATTTAGGGTGCTTGCCTTGCATCTGCTGACCAGCTAGGTCCCCCAAATCCCATATTGTTCCCCCAGCCCTGTCAGGTCAGGAATAAGCCTGAGCACCACAGGTGTGACACACACACCCCACACAACAGTGCAGGGGTTAAGAAAGCATTTGCTGGGCCCGGAGAGATAGCACAGCGGCGTTTGCCTTGCAAACAGCCGATCCAGGACCAAAGGTGGTTGGTTCGAATCCCGGTGTCCCATATGGTCCCCCGTGCCTGCCAGGAGCTATTTCTGAGCAGACAGCCAGGAGTAACCCCTGAGCACCGCCGGGTGTGACCCAAAAAAAAAAAAAAAAAAAAGAAAGCATTTGCTAGGGCAGAGCAATAGCACAGCTAGTAAGGCATCCCATATGTTCCCTTGAGCCTACCAGGAGTCATTTGAGTGTAGAGGCAGGAGTAACTGCTGAGTACAGCTGGGTGTGGGCCCACCCCCCAAAAAAAGGCATTTGCCTTGTAGGCCACTGACCCCTGCACACTCAAGGACAGACAGGAATCACTCCTGAACAAAGATAGCAAGAGCTCCTAAGTATCACTAGATGTGGCCCAAAATCCAAAAACATAATTTAAAAATAGGGGCCACAGGGGCCGGAGCAGTGGAGCAAGCAGTAGGGCGTTTGCCTTGCATGTGCTAACCTAGGACGGACTGCGGTTCGATCCCCCAGTGTCCCATATGTTCCCCCAAGCCAGAAGTGATTTCTGAGCGCATAGCCAGGAATAACCCCTGAGCATCACCGGGTGTGGCCCCCTCCCAAAATAAAAGGAACCAGAGCAATAATGCAGCAGATAGGACATTTGCCTTGCACAAGGTCAACCCATGTTTATCAACCCATGTTTAGTCCAGCAACCTATCCCAAGAACTGTCAGGAGTGATCCTGAGCATAGCAGGGAATAGACTTTAAGAAAAAAGAAAGAGGGGGCCCGGAGAGATAGCACAGCTGCGTTTGCCTTGCAAGCAGCTGATCCAGGACCAAAGGTGGTTGGTTCGAATCCTGGTGTCCCATATGGTCCCCCGTGCCTGCCTGCCAGGAACTATTTCTGGGCAGACAGCCAGGAGTGACCCCTGAGCACTGCTGGGTGTGGTAAAGAAAGAAAAGGAAAGGAAAGGAAAGGAAAGGAAAGAAAAGAAAAGAAAAGAAAAGAAAAGAAAAGAAAAGAAAAGAAAAGAAAAGAAAAGAAAAGAAAAGAAAGAAGGGTCAGAAAGATTGCATGAAGGTAAGGCATTGGCCTTTCATGCAGAAGGTCGGTGGCTCAGGGGTTACTCCTGGCTGTACGCTCAGAAATTGCTCCTGGCAGGCCAGAGAGATAGCCTAGAGGTTAAAGCATTTGCCTTGCATTCAGTCAAATCCTGGCATCCCGTATGGTCCCCCGATTTCTGAGCGCAGAGCCAGGATTAACTAACTCCTGAGCGCCGGCAGGTATGACACAAAAACAAAAAACAAACAAACAAAAAAGAAACAGTGGCACCTTGCACTAACTATTGGACATCTTACTGAAGATTTGAGGTTGTATACTGCACATCCAGGAACTCACACACCACTAGAACAACTTAGAGCAGAATCTAAGCAATGCCAGTGTCTGGCCATGATTCTAACTAATCATGCTTACTGAACAGCAAGGCACTATCTGTACTGGAGAAAATCAGGAAAAGGTAAGAGATGCAGAGACTTGAACCAGGTAGGCCTCGTGCAAGGCAGCACTCTACCTGTCCCTAGCTCAAATGTAAAGTCACATCTTCTCCAAAAGCACACTACTATCACAATTCTCCCATTGTGTTCTCCAGCAAACACAAGCTGGAGAGATAGTAATGGGGCCCCACACGAGCTATGTCCAGCTAGGAGAGATCACTTGCCTTACATGTGGCCAACCAGGATTCAATCCCCAGCACTGCACTGGGTGCCCTGCCAGGAAGGATCCCTGAGCCAAGCTGAGTGTAACCCAAAATCCAGTAAATAAAAAACTAGACAAATCAGGGAATGTAGCATTGTGGCTACATAGAAAACATTAAAATAACTTAAGTGTATATGTTGTGTCTGCAACGTCTGCAACTTTCGACTTTTTCCTAAGTATCAAAAGAGAACGTCATTGTGAAAAAATGTTTTATATTAAATTTAGGTAGTTTTATGTCTATCCCTTCTGCTCTTCTTTCAATTTTCCAACATAAAATTTTCAAAGTGGCCAGAGATGGCTCAATGGACTGAGTTCACACTGTGCAAGCGCTTGAAGGGGGAGCCGGGTTCAACCGCAGGCAGTGCATGCCCCCCCCAACCGCCACTAGTAGAGAAGAGCCTAAGAGCTAAAAGTAGTCTCAGAGCACCACCAGGTAAAGCCCAAACACAGAAACAACCAATTAAATCATTTTAAATAAGATTTGAGGAGTGTAGTCATTGTTCAGCCAAACTACCCTTGAGTGGGGCAAGTGCTCTCCAAATTGTGCTTTAAAAAAAAAGTGGTGGTAAGGGTTTCAAAATCACCGAATCCAACCAACATTTAGCTTGGATTGTTCTCTACTTCTTGAAGACACTGCAAACTCAAAGCTGTTTCTTTTTCCTTTTGCAAACATTACAAAGCGAGTTAAAAACGGCAGGAACCAAAGTGCAATTTTCTTTCATACACGCCTTCTGAATTGTGCACGTCGGAAGTTCGACGGACAGATTATTTATTCCACCAGAAAAATAAATAAGTAAATAAAAGGAAAAAAAAGGAAAGGGAAAACGTGTGCCACTAAGGGAGCACCCCACGGGCAAAACGCCACCCACACAAAAAAGTGGCACAAGGTGCTTGGGAGGTGGGTCTCAGGATCCCCGGGCCTTCTGCAAGGCCGCCGCCGCCGCCGTCGTCCCCACACACACAACTACCGCACCCCGAGAACGCGGCCTGCACCAAAAGCACTTTCTCCTTTCTTTTTTCCTGCCAAGTGCCAGCACCGGAGAAACGTGGGGAGGGGGGAGTGTCCGTCCGGGCCACCACCGGCGTCCGAGCCCTTGAGTTCGGGCTTCACTCTGCTTCCCCGAGCCCCCCACCCCAACTCCAGGCGCGCCCCGTCAACGCGGAGGGAGTCGCACCTCCCGAGGAGGGGGGTGTTGGGGTGCTGGTGCCCGTCTTCCGCTCGATCGGGAGAGGAGAAATCCGTGTCGCGGCCGCCCCCCACGACCACCCCGAAAACACAGAGCGGGGCCGGCAAGCAGAACCCTCGGGGCGGGCCCAGCAGCGCGCGCGGGGCCCGGGGACTTCCAGGGGAGGCCGGCGGGGGCAATGAATGACCGACCGCGCGAAGCCGCACCACCTGGCCCTTCCTGGGGCGCCCGGGGGCCCCCGCCCTCCCACCCACCCCGGGCAGGGCACCGGCCGCCCGCGCCGCGCTGCGCCGCCTCCCGAGGCCGGCCGTGGCCTCCGAGCGAGCGGGCGGGCGGGCGCGGCGGGGCCTAGTGCGCCAAGGAGGCGCGGGGCGGCGGCGGGCCGGGCCGGGGCAGATGGACGCGGCCTGCCGGGCCGCCCCAGGCTCCAGGCCCGGCCCCGCACTCACCAGGATCCGCTTGAAGAGCGCGTTCTCCTTGGGCGGGAGGCTCACGGCCGGCATCGCTGCGGCTCCTCCCGCGCGCGGCGCCCGCCACCGCCCGGCTCCGTCGGTCAGTCCGTCCGGCCCGGCGGCCTCAGCCCCGGCGGCCCGCTCGGCCCCGACCCGGCGCCGCCGGGCCTCGAGCGTCAGTCGGCGGCGCCGCCCCCACCCGGGCCGCCCGGCCCCGGCCCCGGCCCCTCGCGGGCTTCGGCTCCTCGCTCCCTCGCTCGCTCGGCGCGGCCGCCGCCTCTCCCCTTCCGCGGGGCTCCGTCGGCGCTTCACGTGGTAACTGAACGGCCCGACACAGGCAGCCAAAATGGCGGACGCCGAGGGCTTTCCCACCCGGGTCACACCTCGCAGCGCGCAGGCGCCGTGACCTCTGTCCCCGCCCACCTCTGTCGCTGAGCCTGCCGGGAGCGCCCGGAGAGGGGGGGGGGAGAGCAAGGGGGAGGCCGGCCCCGCAGGCCCCGCCCACGCCTACCTGCAGACCCCGGAGCCGCCGCCCGGGTCCGCCTCTCTAGCCACACGCTGTCACGTCTCTTTGGTCTGGCCCCGCTGCAGTCTTGCGCGGGATAAGCTCTCAGGCTTATCTTGAGGTTGAATGCTCGCTGCGGTGCTGGGTGCTGCTGGCATGGGGTGTAAGCGGCGCCCCAGTGAGCGCGGCGAAGGCGGGAGGGGAGACCCGACCAGGCGCTTCCTCCCCTGGCTGAGTTGCACCCGTCTGCAGCTCTGGGGTGAAAAATTATGAAGGAGGGGGGGGGGTGCTGAACCGCGTCTGCAAAAGGCGCTAGAACTTGGTCGAGAAAATGGCTCTTCCCTGGAGAGAGAAGACCGTGCAAAGTGGGGGGACAAAAGATAGATCTCGAGGGCCCTCGGCGCTGCCCAGTGAAAGTGTGAAGAAGGTGAAAGCCAAAGTTGTCTTGCAGCACGTGCGAGTCTTTGCAGCCCGGAGATTGTCGAGTCACCTTGGCTCGGGGCGAGGCCCGCGGTGCCGGCGCCCGCCTGCGCGGACTTTTAGTGACTTGAAACCAACCTCCTTGCCAGGAGGCTGCAGATCTTAGGCGCCCGCGACGACCTGCCCCGGATTCAGGGGAGAAAGGTTGTAGGAGGAAAGGTCAGACCGGTCACCTCTGCATCCGTGTCTCTTTTTTTCTTTTATTTTCAGGATCTACGGCCAAACTTCCTCAAAGTTGCATTCCCGTAGCAGTCCACTGATATCTTGGATTATATTTATCCTTGATTATATTTTTTTATAATAGTTGCTACATCTCCTCGGTTCTTAGAGTCAGTGGTACATGAGGCTATATTCATTCAGCCTTGTCACCGAGGTCCTCTCTGCCTACCTGCCCTGAGTGCTTTTTCTCCAGTCCCATTAGTAATAGGCCTTGCACCCTCCATCGTGCAATCCTGTTTCTCCTATACATTGCTACAGAGAGATTTCAAGGTGTCATTTGGCATCATATACTCTACACACACACACACACACACACACACACACACACACACACACACACACACACACACACACACACACGTGAGCTGAGACCCTCCTCCAAGCAGTTTGGCCCAAAAACTAAAACAATTTAATTCACACTAGTAGTTTGCTGTTTCAATTTACACTTCTTTAACCCTCCCTCGTAGGTGTGACTTGAATTGAGTAAGAGGTTTCCCAGTGGAAAAAATCTGGAACCAAAACACATTTTTAGGCGCTATCTCTAGTGCCTTCACTTTTCTGCCCGGGTTGTGAATAAGGTTTTTATCAGCCAACACCCAGGATTTCCTCAAATTACGTGATCTTCGAAAGTTTCATTGAGAAAATTTTATCTAAGAAAACCCATGTCTGACTTATGGAATATGGCCAATTTTTTTTTTCACTTGAGCCTTGTAGTTATTTCCAGTTTGATTAGTTGATTTGATTGGCTTTGGGGCCATACCTGAGCGGTACGGGCTTATTCCCAGCTCTGGGGTCTGGGGTCTCCTCTGACAGTTTCTGGGGATTATGCCATACTGGAGCTCTAACTTGGGCCTCTAGCATGCCCAGCTCCAACTTGTTGAACTCTCTCTTCAGCTTCAGCCCTTATCAATTTAAAAATAAAACTCTGTTGGGGACCAGAGTGAGGAGAGGGTGGGCATTTGCCTTGCATGCTAGAGACCTGGGTTCAATACCCAACATCCTATATGGTCCCCCGAGCATGCCAGGTGCGATTTCTGATTGCCACCAGGTGTGGCCCAAAAAACACAAAAAAATAGATAAATAAAACTCAGAATTTAAGAAAAAAAGGGGGGCCGGAGAGATAGCATGGAGGTAAGGGCATTTGCCTTTCATGCAGAAGGTCATCTGTTTGAATTCCGGCATCCCATATGGTCCCCCGTGCCTGCCAGGAGCAATTTCTGAGCATGGAGCCAGGAATAACCCCTGAGCACTGCCGGGTGTGACCCAAAAACCACAAAAAAAAAAAAGGGGGGGGGGGCTGGAGAGATAGCACAGTGGTAGGGCGTTTGCCTTGCATGCAGCTGACTCAGGATGGACTGTGTTCAATTCCCAGCATCCCAGATAGTCCCCCATGCCTGCCAGGACCAATTTCTGAGCACAGAGCCAGGAGTAACCCCTGAGCACCATGAGATGTGGCCCAAAAACAAACAAACAAAAATACCTGGAAATAAAAGGACAACAAAACAAACACCAATGTTTGGGACCCAAAGATAGCCAGTCCTACAGGCATCTGCATGATCCATCTAAGCGGCAGCACTGCTGAGAGAGGGCTGAGAGAGGCCTGGTGGCCCCTGCATGTTTAGAAAAGACAAAAAATCCTGCACAGCTGTTATATGGTGATAACTTTTATCTCCTTTGTTCCCCAGAGCCCTTTTTTCCCCTTCAGTCTTTGAGCCACACCCAGGCAAGCTCAGGGTTTACTCAAGGCTCTGCACTCAGGAATCACTCCTGGCCAGCCTCAGGGACCATATGGGGTGCTGGAAATCAAACCCATTTGGCCACATGAAGGCAAATGCCTTACCTTACCCCCCCCCCCCCGTACTATCTCTTCGTCCTCACCTCCAATTCTTTCAACCATTTAGGCTGCTAACTGGGTTTTCTCTGGTGTCATATCCAAGAGTCCCTATAGCAATAATTTTAAAATAACTTTCTCGATGTATTCCAGGACTAATATACTATTTTCTGCACAAGGGAAGAAAATTGGTGGGAGGGGATTAAGCCAAAAGTAATTTCCACCAAAACCAGAGTTTAGGTGAGCCAGCAATATGGTTTGGCAAATAACTGAATTTGGGGTCTGTTAACAAATAGTGATTTTTAAGACTCAGCAAATTTCAGACTGATTCAATGATTATCTGATTTATCCTAGTTTAAATGCACCTACCAAGAGTGGAAGAGATAGTGCACTGGTGAGGGTGCTTGCCTTGCACACAGCCGACACAGGTTTAATCCCTGGCATCCCACATAATATTCCCAGCATTACCCTAGTAATAATTCCTAATTGGAGAACCAAGAGTAACCCCTAAGTATCATTGGTTGTATACCCCTCACTCACTCACACACACACATACACACACATAATAATAAAATTCAAAATGTACCTACCAAGGGCTGGAACAATAAAACAGCAGAGAGGGTGCTTGCCTTGTACCCAGTGAAACCAAGTTCAACCACTAGCATCCCATATAGTCCCCTAAGCCCCACCAGGAATTATTCTTGAGTGCAAGGTCAGGAATAACCCCTGAGCAATACTGGTGGTGCCAAGGATCAAACTCTGCTTGGCCACATGGAAGGCAAGTTCCCTACCTTCTCTATTGTCTTTCTGTCCTCTACATCTTTGTTATGAAGTACGTTTTTTTTTGTTTTGTTTTGTTTTGTTTTGGTTTTTGGTTTTTGTACATCTGCTGGGAGTTACTCTTGGCTCTGCACTCAGAAATCACTTCTGGCAGGCTCCGGGGGGACCATGTGGGATGCTGGGACTATAGAGCCCTACCACGTCCCTGGTCGATTGCCTGCAAGGCAAACACCATACTGCTGTGCTATCTCGTTGGCCCCTGAAATACTTAAAATTGATATAAACAAAACATAAAAGATATGTTTGGGAGCTGGAGTGATAGCACAGTGGGTAGGGCATTTGCCTTGCATGCGGCCAACCCCGGGTGGACTTTGGTTCGATTCACAGCATCTCATATGGTCCCCCAAGCCTACCAGGAGTGACTTCTGAGAGCAGAGGCAGGAGTAACCCGAGCGCTGCTGGGTGTGACACAAAACAAAACAAAAAACAAAACAAAAAGACATGTTTGGTGACTGAGGTGATGACTCAAAGGGCTAGTTTGCATACCTTGTATTCAACAGCTCTGGGGAAGCTCCCTAATACCACATGGATCCCAAACACTGCTAGATATATGTCCTTCCCACTAAGAAAGAAGTAAATTTTCACTTATGCCACTCAGACTGAACAAGAATAATTTGTGATTACTTCTGATTTTTTTCATTATAGTCTGAAAATATATCAGAACCTTGGACATATTCAGAGCCCAATCCCTCTAATTTGATAGATTCTCCTCATGTTTGACTTTATTCCACCTTCTTTGTTATTTTAATGACTGGGGCTAGAACACAATGTTACCACAATGTTATCAATGCCCAGATAGCAAAACCCTCACACCCTATTTTATGTGAGCAGAAAGGGAATTGAACTCATACATAGCTCATGCTTATAAGACAGGTGCTTTCTGGGGCCAGAGGACTTAACTTACACCTGGACCCAGGTTCAAACCTCAGGACCATATATAGTAGCCTGAGGCCTGCCAGGAGTGATCCCTAGACATAGAGCCAACTCTGAGCATTGCCAGGTGTGACCCTCCAAAAAAATTAAAAATTAGGGCCGGGCGGTGGCGCTGGAGGTAAGGTGCCTGCCTTACCTGCGCTAGCCTAGGAGACGGACCGCGGTTCGATCCCCCGGCGTCCCATATGGTCCCCCAAGCCAGGAGCGACTTCTGAGCGCATAGCCAGGAGTAACCCCTGAGCGTCACCGGGTGTGGCCCAAAAACCAAAAAAAAAAAAAAAAAAAAAAAAAAAAATTAAAAATTAAAATAATAAAAGTAGTTGCTTTTACCCACCAAGTTATTCCCCCTGATCCCATGGTTCTACATCTTATAGTATTTCTAACACCTTTTTTTTTGAGTGGGATTTGGGCCACACCTGGCAGTGCTTAGGGGCTACTCATGGCTCTGTGCTTGGGGGACCATATGGGATGCTGGGTATCAAACTGGGTGTACCCTGGGTCAGTCACATGGGAAGCAAACGCCCTACCACTGTGCTACCAATCGGGTCCCACCTGTTTTGTTTTGTTTTTTTAGTCCAAACTGGCAATGACCAGAAGCTACTCCAAGTTTAGTGCTCAGGAGTTGCTCCTGGCTACACCCATACATGCAAAGCACATTTTGTCCTTTGAGACCTGTATACTGCCCCTGTTTTCAATTCTTTACCCCTCCCAGGAACATGTCAGTTGAGAAAGATGTTTCCCAATAGAGAAACCTGGAAGTAAAGGTTTTCCAGGGCCCTAGAGATAGTGCGCTGGATGCAGTGCTTGCTTCACATGTGGCTGACACATTCTATGGTCAGCATCCTAAATGGTGTCCCAAGTCCTGCCAGGAATGTTAGCTGAGCCCAGAACTAAGAATAAGCCATAAGCACTGCTGGATATGGTCCCAAACCAAAAAGATACAATAAATAAAAGTTAGATTTTTTGTTTGTTTTGGTGGGAGCCATACCCAGAGACATTCAGGTTACTATTGGCTCTGTGCTCAGAAATTATGTCTGGATATAGGATGCTTGTGATTGAACAGGTTGACTATGTTCAAGGAAAACACCCTACCCACTGTGCTATCTCTCTGGCCCCAGTTTTTTGTTTATTTGTTTTGGCACTCAGAGGTTACTCCTGGCTCTGCACTCAGAAATTGCACCTGGCATGCATGGGGAACCATACGGGATTCGAGGATGTGCTATCTCTCTGGCCCCAGTTTTTTGTTTATTTGTTTTGGCATTCAGAGGTTACTCCTGGCTCTGCACTCAGAAATTGCACCTGGCATGCATGGGGAACCATACGGGATTCGAGGATTCAAACCACTATCCGTCCTGGATTGGCTGCTTGCAAGGCAAACACCCTACTGCTGTACTATCTCTCTGGCCCAGGCACCCACTTTTCTATCTGCTAATTCAAGTCCCCTCTTCTATGCCTGAATCAAGAGACAGCATTCAAAACCTAGAGATATGAAAAATGACCAGCATGGGGGTAACTTGGACTAAATCTGCCTTAGCTCTTAGCTCAGGCTGGCAATCAAAAGGGACCATTTCGGGACAGAGCCACCTCTTCCAAATACTGGACATGATCAGCTCTAACATGCTGAGAAAAATGGACTTCAGCTTTCTCATTGCCCAAAATATATGCAGGAGTTAAAGGATCTAGGTGTGGGAGAAGAATGAAAAAAGCCTTTTCCAACTACTGAAGTGAAATCAGAGCTTTGCCTCCTGTTCTTACTTGTTGGGGACCAGCAAAAACTGTCAGGACAAGTTCCCCAGGGCTAGTGGAGAAGAAATATACAACTGACAGATTGCTGAGTGGACTTAGAGCTGAGAACCCACAACTGAGTCAGCACATTCATTGGGTGGTTCGCTTACTTGAGCATAATGAACGCAGGAAGTTCAAAGAAGGCTCAAAAACAAAACAAAACAAAACAAAAGGCTCCAGTTATAAAGAAACTCTGGTAAGGAACATTGCATGTAAAAAGTGAAGTAGGAAGCACAGGATATATGTCTCATGGTTTGGTTAATTATTATTAATTTATTTTTGTTTTGGGGCCACACCCAGTAACGCTCAGGGGTTATTCCTGGCTTTGTGCTCAGAAATCACTCCTCGCTCAGGGGACCATAGGGGATTCGGAGAATCAAATCCAGGTTCATCCTGGGTCAGCTGCGTGCAAAGCAAAAGCCCAACCATTGTGCTATCACTCTGACTCCAAGGTTAATTTTTTTTGTTTTGTTTTTGGTTTTTGGTTTTTGGGTCACACCTGGCAGCACTTAGGGTTACTCCTGGCTCTGTCACTCCTGGCAGGCATGGGGGCCATATAAAATGCCGGGATTCAACCAAAAAAAAAAAAAAAAAAAGGGCCTGGAGAGATAGCACAGCGGCGTTTGCCTTGCAAGCAACCGATCCAGGACCAAAGGTGGTTGGTTCGAATCCCGGTGTCCCATATGGTTCCCCGTGCCTTCCAGGAGCTATTTCTGAGCAGACAGCCAGGAGTAACCCCTGAGCAACGCCAGGTGTGGCCCCCCCCAAAAACAAACAAAAAAAAATAAATAAAATGCTGGGATTCGACTCACCGTCTGTCCTGGGTCTGCGCATGCAAGGCAAATGCCCTACAAATGTGCTCTCTTTCTGGACCCAAGGTTAATAATCTTTTTTTTTTTTTTTTTTTTGGTTTTTTGGATCACACCCAGCAACACTCAGGGGTTACTCCTGGCTCTATGTTCAGAAATCGCTCCTGGCAGGCTCGGGGATCATATGGATGCCGGGAATCCAACCACCGTCCTTCTGCATGCAAGGCAACACATTATTTCCATGCTATCTCTCTGGCCCAAAATTAATTTTTTTTTTTTGGCTTTTGGGTCACATCCGGCAGCACTCAGGGGTTATTAATGGCTCTATGCTCAGAAATCGCTCCTGGCAGGCTCAGGGGACCATATGGGATGCCGGGATTCGAATCAGTGACCTTCTGCATGAAAGGCCTTATCTCCATGCTATCTCTCCAGCCCCATGTTAATAATTTTTTTTTAATTTTTATCTTTAATTATGAGAACAAAGATGCAAAGAAAGAGGACAAGGCAAAGTTACAGTGGAAGGACAATCACCCATAACATAATTCTCAGAAGGGGTTTTTCCTGGCTCTATGCTCAGAAATCGCTCCTGGCAGGCTCGGGGGACCATATGGGATGCCGGGATTCGAACCAATGACCTTCTGCATGAAAGGCAAAGTCCTTACCTCCATGCTATCTCTCCAGCCCCATGTTAATAATTTTTTATTACAAAAAAATCTGGGGCCGTGGTTGGAAAGTTGGGTAGGATGATTTCCTTGTAAGCAGCTGACCTGGGTTTGATTCCTGGCAGTAGTACACGTGGCCTAAAAAACAAAGATAAAAATATTTATTCTTTTGTTTTCTATTTTTATGCTTTTGGGCCATACCCAGTGGTGCTCAAGGGTAACCTGAACTGAGGTTCTAGCTATGAGCTCAAGAATCACTCCTAGGGTGAACCTGGTCAACCTTATGCAAGGCAAGTACCTGCTAGATTATTGCTCTAGCCCATACTCCCCTGATTTTTTTCCCCTCCTCCCTCCCTTCCCCTGTTTTTTTTTTTTTTAAACATAAAACAGTTTTACTGGGAGAGGATATTAATTCCAAGGAGAATGTGGAATTCACCTGAGTAAAAGAATCCCATGGAGTAAAGGAAGAGATGATTCAACAAAGCTGGAAGCACCAGGGTGAAGTGTCCTGGAGAAAATTTTTTCAAGTAATTACTTCTGAAAATAGAGAAAGAAAAAAGAACATGTGAACACTTCGCTTTGAAAAATAAATTTAACCTGGCTTCATTTTGGAGTAAAATGAGGTTTGTTTTGTTTGTCTCTTTGTTTTTGTTTTGGGGTCACACCCAGCAGCACTCAGGGGTTACTCCTGGCTCTACACTCCTGGCAGGCTCCAGGGATCATATGGGATATGCTGGGATTCAAACTACTGTCCTTCTGCATGCAAGGCAAATGCCCTACCTTCATGCTATCTCTCTGGCCCCTGAGGTCTGTTTATTTTGGTACATTGTTTTTGTTTTTTTGTTTTTGGGCCACACCCAGTGGTACTCAGGGGTTACTCCTGGCTATCTGCTCAGAAATAGCTCCTGGCAGGCACGGGGGACCATGTGGGACTCTGGGATTCGAACCAACCACCTTAGGTCCTGGGTTGGCTGCTTGCAAGGCAAACACCGCTGTGCTATCTCTCCAGACCCGAGGTCTGTTTTTTGTTTTTTTTTTTTATCTCCCCCACCCCCATTTAGGTTTCAATCCCTTATATTTAGGGACTGAGGAGCTAGCAGTAGGTGGCCTGGAATATATGTTCCACACACAGGTGAACAGGTCTGATCTCCCCCACCAATCAAGGGCACATTTGGGGGTGGCTCCGAAAACAAAGGAAATCTTGGGTCACACTGGATTGTGCTCAGGATTTACTACTCCTGACTCTGAGCTCAGGGATCACTCCTGGGGGGCTCCCAGGGGACCATATAAGGTGCCAAGAATCGAACCCAGGTGCAAAAGCTTGCAAAAGCTTTATTTTCCTGGCCGGAGAGATAGCACAGCAGAAGGGCATTTGCCTTGCACGCAGCTGTTCCAGGATGGAAGGTGGTTCAAAACCTGGCATCCCATATATAGTGTCTGCCGAGAGAGATTTCTGAGCACAGAGCCAGGAATAACCCCCGAGTACCACCAGATGTGACCCCTCACAAACAAAAGCTTTATTTTCTTTATTTTCTTTTTTGGTTTTTGGGTCACACCTGGCAACGCTCAGGGGTTACTTCTGGCTCTGCACTCAGAAACAGCTCCTGGCAGGCTCAGGGGACCATATGGGATGCCGGGATTCGAACCACTGTCCTTCTGCATGAAAGGCAAACACCCTACTTCCCTGCTATTTCTCCGGCCCTTTATTTTCTTTTTTCTTTCTTTTTTTTTTTTTTTTTTTTTGGTTTTTGGGCCACACCCGGTAACGCTCAGGGGTTACTCCTGGCTATGTGCTCAGAAGTCACTCCTGGCTTGGGGGACCATATGGGATGCCGGGGGATCGAACCGCGGTCCGTCCAAGGCTAGCGCAGGTAAGGCAGGCACCTTACCTCTAGCGCCACCGCCCAGCCCCTTATTTTCTTAATTATTTAAAAGTTTACAGCTTAGGGACTGGAGAGCTTTACAGTTTACAGTTTAGAGACTACAGCGAGGAGAGTAAAAGATCCCTTAACAAAGTACAGCTTGGTGTGGTTGAAAGACAAAAAAAGAAAAAGTTTTTTTTACCACTTTCTAAGTTTCCCATAGGATATCTAAGAGAAGCTTCAAGTTTCAAGTTAAGTCATTAGCCTAAAGACCTAAGAGCTAGGGAGCCGGAGTGAGCAATAGCACAGGATAGAAGGCATTTGTGGATCCCTGAATTCCCAGCACACATATGGCCCCTCCTTAGCCAGGAAACAAACGATGGGTGTGCCCCCCACAACACTGCACCTCCTCATTCCACTGAATCAGTTCAAAGTGGTGCTTTAAACGTGGCTTTCGAAATCCTGACCAACACTGCCAGGCCTCCTCTGGGTTGCCCCCAGATATGACCAACAAAGGCATATTACAGTTGGGTCTGTGATGTGGGAACCCCTGAAGAGAGTCAATCCTCCCTTTCACAGCTGTGTGATCCCGAAATGATCATCTCATTGCTAATCCTCTTTTCTTCACAGGGTTTCCTTCACAAGAGAATTCGTGTAAGGAGTCCTGGGGACCCATGTGCTTCTTTTCAAACACGAGGAATGTCATCGGGGTGATGGCTTGTCTTCTCTTGACTTCTCTTGTCAACTGAGGCTACTTATCACAGCACATCAGGGGCCTACTGGGAGATGGAATGAGACAGTACCTGTCAACCAAGTGAGTCACTCAGCCTGCACCACAGAGCCAACCCAAAGCTGGTGATTATTCAACATTTCATTCTTGCTCCAGCGCACTCATGCAAAACTTCATAAATTTCTTGTCCAGGGACCACCTGGTGGTGCTCAGGGATCACTCCTGAAGGTGCTCAATGGAAACCCTAAGAGATTCTAGGACAGAATTCTAGTAAGCTGCATGCACCAGAACAAAGCCATACTCACTGTGCAATCGCTCAGATCCCTATAAATATCTCAATGAGCATTCCCTTTAAAGGAGGAAAGTCTAGGGCCCGGAGAGATAGCACAGCGGCGTTTGCCTTGCAAGCAGCCGATCCAGGACCAAAGGTGGTTGGTTCGAATCCCGGTGTCCCATATGGTCCCCCGTGCCTGCCAGGGGCTATTTCTGAGCAGACAGCCTGAGCACCGCCAGGTGTGGCCCAAAAACCAAAAAAAAAAAAAAAAAAAAGGAGGAAAGACTGGAATAAAATAAAATTGGAGGGGGCCGGAGAGATAACACTGCCGTAGGGCGTTTGCCTTGCACGCGGCTGACCCAGGACGGACTTGGGTTCGATTCCCAGCATCCCATATGCTCCCCGAACCTGCCAGGAGAAGATTCAGCCCAATAGGCGCCGCAGGGGCGGCCGAGAGCCAGGCACTTCCAGCCTCCAGGGGGCGCTCTGCAACCACCGCTGCCACAGGGGCGTGGCCTCGAGGGACGGATAGTCTAGGGGCGGAGTCTCTATGGGTGTGGGCCGGGGGCGTGGCTTCTACAGGGCGGAGTCAGGCCTTGGCAAGATGGCGCCGTCCTCCTTGCTGCGCCCCGTGTCCAGGCTGCTGGTCCCCGGCCGGCTCCCGAGCGCCTGTGAGTGCCCCCTCTCCGCGCTGGCCGATCCTCCGTCCCAGCCTGGCCCTCCCTGAAGTACAGCCAGCCCGTGAGGCCTGGGGCAGCTGCGGCCTGAATCCGCCGGGCGGTGACCTTCGTGGCTCCCTGCGGCCCGGAGCACGCCTGTACCCCCCGCCCCCGACACCCATGGTTCCGGGCTAATGAAAGGGTGGGGGGAACGGATTAAATGCGACACCACTCGCTTCAGTGTCAAGCTGTTGCCTCCCTGGCGGCTCCGTTTACAGCCTCTTGTCTGTCCCCTTCCAGTGTCAGCGCGGTCAAAGTTCTACGTGCGGGAGCCATTACACGACAAGCCCGACTGGCTCAAAGTGGGGCTGACCTTGGGCACCTCCGTGGTCCTGTGGGGCATGGTAAGTCTTGCCGAGGGGAGTCAGGATGGGATGCTGGCACAGCCATGCACCTCTCAGCTCAGCTAAGTCCCTGGCATGAATACAGCTTTTCTCCAGGAGCTGAAATGCTTGCTCTCCCTGTCAAAGGCCCCAGGAAACAGGATGATGCTCAGATTTTTATCTCACACTGTCTCTTAGCGTGGCCTTGTGATGAGTGGCGGTGTTGCTAAATATTTTAGTGCTCTTGGATTTCTTTTTTTTTTTTTTTTTTTTTTGGTTTTTGGGCCACACCCGGTAACGCTCAGGGGTTACTCCTGGCTATGCGCTCAGAAGTCGCTCCTGGCTTGGGGGACCATATGGGACGCCGGGGGATCGAACCGCGGTCCGTCTCCTAGGCTAGCGCAGGCAAGGCAGGCACCTTACCTCCAGCGCCACCGCCCGGCCCCGCTCTTGGATTTCTTAAGTAGGCCTGACTCTTGCTGGAGTTTCATGAGAATACTTCCCACCCCCCCTCAGCTGTGGAGCCAAAACATCAGTGAACAAAGTTACACAAATGAAATCTTACTTGATTTCCCAAGTATTAGTGTTGAATCAATAGATCAGTATTGTTGGAAATTATATTTAGTGTGTAACCACCACTTTTTTCCCTGTGTCTTTACAATCTGTCAAATACTTTCGTGTATAAACTCACTTTCTTTTTTCTTTTTTGGTGTTTGGGCCACACCCTGGTACCCCATATAGTCCCTAAGGCCCCATTAGGGGTGTTTCCTGAGCGCAGAGCCAGAATTAAGCCCCGTGCACCACCAAGTATGGCCCCAAACAATTTAAAATTAGAGAAAAATTAATTTTGTATGCCTTTTGTCAGTTTTTACTTCTTACCGCTAGTTTGACCTTTTGAAGAATAACCTCATGATCTTATTTTTTCTCATTTATATTTTGCCCCCCCCCCTTTTTGTTTTTTGTGGCATACCCAGTGGTGTTCAGGGGTTACTCCTGGCTCTGCACTCAGAAATCGGTCCTGCCAGGCTTGGAGGACCATATGGGATGCTGTGGATTTAACCTGGGTCCGTCCTGAGTCTGTGGCGTGCAAGGCAAATGCTTTCCATTTTGCTATCACTCCAGCCCATAAAATTCATCTTTTCAACTCCAGTTGATAATAGGTCCTGTTGCTTTTATAGTTCAAAAAACACTTGGAGAAAAACTGACCCAAAAACTTACTCAGTCCAGTTTTCCCTTTTCAGAGCTATGTAGTAACCTCCTGAAAAGTCCTCTCTAGATAATATTTTGTACTTTTTAGTATTTAGATTTTGTCTGTTTTGTATCTAATAGATTTGGCCTTTCTTCAAAATTGCCCCCAACTTCCAACTCATAGATCTCTTATTTTGATTACCTTCTTTTTATTTATTTTTTAAATATGGAATGCTTCACGAATTTGTTGCCGAAGGAGCACTAATTAACTTCTAATCTCTAATAGCAGTAGTTATCAGTTTTTTGTTTTGTGTCCACACCCAGCAATGCTCAGGGGTTACTTCTGGTACTGCATTCAAAAAATCACTCCTGAGGGCCAGAGTAATAGCACTGTGGGGTGGGCATTTGCCTTGCATGCAACCAACCTGGCTTTGAATCCTAGCATCCCTTATGGTCCCCCAAGGCTCCAGGAGTGATTTCTGAGCTCAGATCCAAGAGTAACTTTTGAGCGCTGCTGGGTATGTCCCAAAAAACAAAAACAAAACAAAAAGAATCACTCCTGGTGATGCTCAGGACCATATGGAATACAGAGGATCAAACCTGGGTTGGCCATATGAAGAAAGTGAGCACCCTCCTCACTGTACTATCTCTCTAGCCCCAAGGACATTTGTAATTCTTTCAATTTATCCTTCTTCCTCTTGTAAAATAGACACATCTTTAGTTAGTCTCTTTAATTTGCTGGGAAAATTACATTTCTCTTTTCAACTTGTACCTGCTTCTAGCTCATCAAACAACATAATGAAGATGTTTCAGAGTATAAGAGAAGAAATGGATTGGAATAAATTTTTGGAATACCAAGATAGTAAGTATGGAATTTCATGTTTATATAAATTATGTAATTTTTTTTTTTTTTTTTTTTTGGTTTTTGGGCCACCCGGTGACACTCAGGGGCTACTCCTGGCTGTGTGCTCAGAAGTCGCTCCAGGCTTGGGGGACTATATGGGACACCAGGGGATCGAACCGCGGTCCGTCCTAGGCTAGCGCTGGCAAGGCAGACACCTTACTTCTAGTGCCACCATGCCGGCAAATTATGTAATTTTTAAATATTATTTTGTTTGGGGATCACATCTGGGGATGCTGAAGACTTACTCCTTTTTTGTGTGTGTGTGTTTTTTTTGGGGGGGGGGAGTTTAATAATATCTTTATTTAGGGGCTGGAGAGATAACATGGTGGTAGGGCATTTGCCTTGCATGCAGCCAATCCAGGATGGATGGTGATTCGAATCCTGGCATCCCATATGGTCCCCCTTGCCTGCCAGAGCAATTTCTGAGCACAGAGCCAAGAGTAACTCCTGATTGCTGCTGGCTGTGACCCAAAAACAAAACAAACAAAAAAAAATCCTTATTTAAACATCATGATTACAAGCATGATTGTAGTTTGGTTTCAGTCATAAAAAGAACACCCCCCACCCCACCCCTACCCCACCCACCCCGGGCTGGAGAGATAGCACAGCGGTAAGGCATTTGCCTTAGATGCTGAAGGACGATGGTTCAAATCTTGGCATCCCATATGGTCCCCCAAGCCTGCCAGGAGCAATTTCTGAGCATGGAGCCAGGAGTAACCCCTGATCGCTGCTGGGTGTGACCCAAAAACCAAACCAAAACAAAACAAAACACCCCCTTCATCAGTGCAGCATTCTCATCACCATCTCCCTCTCCCTTCCCCTGCCTGTGTTCGAGACTGGCTTCTACTTCCCTCACTAATTGACATTGTTATGATAGTTGTCAGTGTAGTTATTTCTCTAAGTGCACTCACCACTCTTTGTGGTGAGCTTCATATGAGCTGGTCCTTCCTTCTGGGAATTATTTCAATAATATCTTTTATTTTTCCTAAAACCCATAGATGAGTTGGGCCAGAGTCCTGGCGCAGAGGTAGGATGTTTGCCTTACACGCGGTCCCAGGAAGGACCTCGGTTCGATCCCCTGGCATTCTGTATGGTTCCCAAAGCCAGGAGCAATTTCTGAGCACATAGTTAGGAGTAATCCCTGAGCGTCACCAGCCCAAAAACCAAAAGGCAAAAACAAACCATAGATGAGTTCAACTATTCTGTATGTCTCTCTCTCCCTCTAACTTATTTCACTCAGCATAATAGATTCCATGTACATCATCTATAGGAAAATTTCATGACTTCATCTCCTGACGGCTGCATAATATTCCATTGTGTATATGTAACATAGTTTCTTTAGCCGTTCATCTGTTGAAGGGCATCTTGGTTGTTTGTAGAGTCTGGCTATTGTAAATAGCACTGCAATGAAGATAGATGTGAGGAAGAGATTTTTGTAATGCGTTTTTGAATTCCTGGGGTATATCCCTAGGAGTGTGGTATAACTGGATCGTATGCAAGCTCAATTTTCAGTTTTTTGAGGAATCTCCATATTGTTTTCCATAAAGGCTGGAGTAGGTGGCATTCCTGCCAGCAGTGAATGAGAGTTCCTTTCTCCCCACAGCCCCGCCAGCACTGATTGTTCTTGCTCTTTGTGATGTGTGCCAGTCTCTGTGACGAAGACTTACTCTTGGCTCTGTGCTCAGGAATCACTCCTGGGGGTTCTTGGGGGACCATATGGGATATCAGGGATCAGACCTGAGTCAGCCACATGCAAGGCAAATGCCTATCCACTGTTTTTCTGGCTCTTCCAGCTCCCTTTTTAATGTTGTTATTAGACTGGACAGATAGTACAGTGGTAGGACACTTGCCTTGCAAGTGGGTTTAGGGACTGGGTTCAGTCCCTAAAACCTCATGTGTCCTTGAGCCCCACCAGGAATGATTCCTGGGTACCGTTGGTTGCAGTCCAAGCTCTCAGTCTTCTAGTTGCTGTTTTAATTAGTTTTGTGCTTTTGTAGCGCCTCTATTCCTGTCTATGGCAAACTGTGAATGTTGAATGTTTGGGGGTGGAACCTCCCCAGTAGTGCTTAGTGGCCTGAGCCTATACCCCCTCATGTAGAATCCAGTGTCCCTGAGGCCACCAGGCTAATCCCGGGGTATAATACAGGGACTAGGTGGGGTTTTGCCAGGACTTGGGCCAGCCTTGCTGTCCAGCCCTATGAGCTTTCTAGCTCCCTGGCTCCAACCTGTATTTCTTTTTCGTTTGGTTTGTTTTTTGGGGGGCTACCCCTGGCGCCGCTCAGGGGTTACTCCTAGCTCTGGGCTCAGAAATCATTCCTGGCAGGCTTGGGGGACCATATGGGATGCCAGAATTCGAACAACAGTCTGTCCTGGATTGGCTGCATACCAGGCAAACACCCTACAGCTGTGTTATCAGTCCGGCCCCAGGAATTCTTTTTGTTTGGGTTTGGTGCCACATCCTGCAGTGCTCAGAGCTGACTCCAGGTTCTGTGCTCAGGGATTAGTCCTGGCAGGCTCTGGGGACCATATGGGATGCTGGAGATCTAACTGGATCCAGCGTATACCATGTAAATTCCTTCCCCACTATACTATCATTCTGGCCCCAAGTGTGTGAATTCTTAGTACTAGAATTAAGCATCTTGTACCATTATTGTTTGTAAGCATGACTCTGGTCCAAAAAGGTCTTGTTTATGAAGCCAAGATCATAATCTAATAGTGTCTTCGTGGTCCTCATGAAATAGTAAATATTTGACATTTAGATCATAGTAGAGGATAAGTTGTTTTCTTCACCATTTTGTACTCAGCAGTGGGGAACTGTTCTATTTGCAGGCTGGACAGATGTTGTAGGGCAGAAGATTTGTTTAGTTTTTTTCCCTGCATGATCATGTTGTTATTATTCCTATTAATACTTTTTACTCAATTCATTACTCTATCAGGGGTCCTCAAACTTTTTAAACAGGGGGCCAGTTCACTGTCCTTCAGACTGTTGGAGGGCCAGATTATAGTAAAAACAAAAATTATGAACAAATTTCTATGCACACTGCATATATCTTATTTAGAAGTGAAGAAACAGGGGCCGGAGAGATAGCATGGAGGTAAGGCGTTTGCCTTTCATGCAGGAGGTCATCGGTTCAAATCCCGGCGCCCCATATGGTCCCCTGTGCCTGCCAGGAGCAATTTCTGAGCCTGGAGCCAGGAATAACCCCTGAGCACTGCCGGGTGTGACCCAAAAACCCACAAAAAAAAAAAAAAAAAGAAGTGAAGAAACAAAATGGGAATAAATACAATATGTGGCCTGCGGGCTGTAGTTTGAGGACCATTGCTCTAGCTAGTTAATCAGAAAATATAAATTGAGAGAGACTAGAGAGATGATGCAGGAGTGAGGTTGCCTTGCACATGGCAAATTCAGTCCCTAGCAACACATTATAATCATCCCCCATCCCACCCCTCTAGCTCAACCGGAAACACCCTTGAGCAAGGAAGTAGGAGTAAACCTGGAGCATCTACAGGTGAGGCCCCAAAACAAAAGAGAGAGAATACAGCTGGTAAGGTGCTTGTCTTCACTACATAGCCCACTGGAGTTCAACCCCTTAGCATCACATATGGTTTCCAGAGCCCTGTCAGAAGTGATCCCTGAGCATCACCAGATGTGGACCCCCTTAAAAAGATAAAATTGGTGTCTGGAATGTAGCCAAGTGGAAGCATCCTTGCCTTTGTGGAAATGCATTCTGAGTTCTAGTCCCATCCTACAAGTGCTTTTGCTTTTGAGTTTTACTTTCTGGACACACCAGTTGGTGCTCAGGGCTTATTAATGGCTCTGTGCTTAGGTGTCATGCTCTATGCTCTATATGCTTTATGCTCTCTGCCTTGGTAGGGTTCGGAGGACCATATGACAATTGAATCAGGTGGCCGAGAGCAAGTCCCAAGCCTTTCCCACTATGCTATGGCTCCAGATCCAGCCTTCGCTCTTCTGTTGAAATTACTATAGAGTGTTACTTGAGAGGCCAGAAAAATATTACAAGGGTTTAAAAAATAAAGTGGGGCCGGAGAGATAGTATAGCGGTAGGGAATTTACCTTGCACTCAGATGGATGGTGGTTCGAATCCTATCATCCCATATGGTTCCCCGAGCCTGCCAGGAGCAATTTCTGAGCACAGAGCCAGGAGTAACTCCTGAGCATCGCTGGATGTTACCCAAAAACTGAAAAATAAATAAAGTGCCTAAAATATAAATAAAATAAGGGGCTGACATCTTTGTGGATATGTTTCTTCGATTCTCCCAATGAGGCTCTACACTGTTTATTTTTGTTTTGTTTTGTTTTGTTTTGGGTCACACCCAGCAGTGCTCAGAGGTTACTCCTGGCTCTATGCTCAGAAAATAGCTCCTGGCAGGCACAGGGGACCATATTGGATGCCGGGATTCGAACCATGAATCCTTCTACATGAAAGGCAAACAGCCTACCTCCATGCTACCTCTCTGGCCCTAAACTGGTTTTTTAATTCTTTTTTTTTTTTTTTTTTTTTTGGTTTTTGGTTTCTGGGCCATACCCGGCGTTGCTCAGGGGTTACTCCTGGCTGTCTGCTCAGAAATAGCTCCTGGCAGGCACGGGGGACCATATGGGACACCGGGATTCGAACCAACCACCTTTGGTCCTGGATCGGCTACTTGCAATGCAAACACCGCTGTGCTATCTCTCCGGGCCCTTTTAATTCTTTTTCTCTTCTTTGTAGGTGTACTCAGCAATTCCTCTGGATCCACACATTTGGTTGGTTGTAAATATGAAAGCAAAGGTTACATGTGACTATGTTAAGTCAGCATTTGTGTGCATCATCAAATAAAATAATAAAAATTATATCTGTGGTGACCACTTGGAGAAATGATGCTTTATTGTGATTCAAAGTAAAAAAAATAAAAAATTGCCTCCTGTATGTACAGCCCTATCTGAGAAAATCCCATCATATCTGAAGGCTTGGCTCATGGACTGACTGGGCCTCAATTGTACAGCCCTCTCCACTGTACAATATATTGCTCTTGCCCTCAAAATCACACAACAAAACAGGGAACCACAGCAATAGCACAGAGGGCAGGGTGTTTGCCTTTCACAAGGCCTACTAGGGTTTCATCCCCAGCATTCCTTATGGTCCCCCAATCCTGCCAGGAATAATTTCTAAATACAGAGTTACTCAGGAGTAACCCCTGAGTGCTGCCAGGTGTGGCCCCAAAACAAACCAAACAAATAAATGGGGCTGGATTGGTTAGGGTACTTCATGTGGTCAACTAAGGTCCCTAGAGCACCATTGAGTACAGCCCACAAACCAAAAAATAAAAAATAAACTACAAGTAATTGATCCCACATCGAAACCTTACAAATCTGTTGATACTTACTTGGAGGGGTCTGGAATGCCAGTACAGCAAGTAGGGTATTTGCCTTCTATGCAGCTGACCCAGGTTCAGTCATCAGCATCCCATATGGTCCCCGAGCCTGCCAGGAGTGATTCCTAGTGCAGAACCAGGAATAACCCCTAAGAGCTACCAAATGTCACCCCCCCCCAAAAAAAAATCACTTACTTGGGGGCCAGAATGATTAAGGCTAGGAGTAAACTGGCCATTACTGGATGTGGTCCCCAACTTGTCATTACAGTGCTATGAATATATATATATATAAAGACTTGGGGGCCAGAGAGAGCGCGCATATAGAGGCTATAGTGCTTGTTTCTCACACAGATAGCCCCTATTTTATCCCTGTCAACAATGATCCCTGTGTGCTGAATCAATAGTACAGTGGTTAGGGCATTTGCTTTTCAGACAGCCAGCCCAGGTGCTATCCCTGGTATCCCATATGGACCTCCAAGCCTGCTAAAAGTAATTTCTGGGTGCAAAGCTTGTAGGGTACCTATCTGAGACCCACCCATTTCTGGGAGGGGTCTTGGGAACCGGATAATAGGTGTGACCTTACCTGCAAGACCTGGCCCATTCCTGGGAGGGGTCTTGGAATAGGTAGATAAACCCGGAAGCCAGGGGATTAAGGGTCTTTGCCTTTTGGCCCTGCTGGGCGCTCTGAGGAAGATGGCTGAATTATAAGATGCAGGGCTAAGAATGGCCGAATGCTTGAAAGGTTATGAGATAGGCCACACACCTGTGGTGGTCAGGGCATGAATAAAGATGATGCTTCCTAATGCCTGCATGTGAGTGAGTGATTTCGCCTTTCACCTGCCCGCTGGATGGGGGATGAAGCCACGTGGCTGGGGCCTAAGCACAAAGGCCTCCATCCTTCACCATCCAGCTCAATCCTTAATTAACTAATGCAACAAAGCTAAGTGTAATCCAAAAACAGGAAACAAAACAGTAACCTCCAATTACCTCCAGAGTGATCCCTGAGCACAGTCAGAAGAAACCCCTGAGCATCGCTTAATGTGGCACCCCCAAAACCCAAAAATCTTCAGAGCCAGAAAGACCATACAGGGCTAAGATTAAGATGTCTGTCTTATACATACTTGATCCTAGTTCAATCCCTGGTACCACATATGGCCCCCAGGCACTGCTGGGAGTGTTCCCTGAGTAGCACTGGATGCAGCCCAAAAACTCAAACTCCTACCCCCGCCTCAAAAATTTTGTGTCTGTGTGTTAGGAAAAGAAGGCTTCTTCCAGTGGAGTCCAGGAATCAAATCAGCCTTTGAGAATTCCTGTTCATGGCACAGGCTTTCAGACTTGAATCCATATGATACAGCCAGAGGGGACTTCCTGTGTTATTTAGGCAACATCCTCTTTGCCCAGACTCAGATAAGTGGAATCATTGTAACTAAGCTCTCTGATCCTAGAATATTATTTCTACAACTAAACCTTGAAAAATGTCAAGGACCCAAGCAAGGGCAGCCTTGGTAATGTGAAACTGGACTCTAGATTTCAGAGAAAAAATACTAAGAATCTCCCCCAGGGTGTGGGCTATAGAGATAGAGTGAAAGACCACGTGTATGATCCCCGAGTTTGATCTCCCTAGCACCACATGGCATCTCGGGGGCACACCTCCCCCGAAAACAAAACAAAAAACCCCAAGATATGGAAACCTCTAAGGTTTGGCAACAGCAGCTTGCCAGAGTGATCAGTCTGAAGTGCTGTTTAGAGATCAGAGCGATAGCACAGAAGTAGGACATTGCACACGGCCAACCTGGGAAAGACGTGCATTCAATCCCCGGAATCCTATATGGTCTCCCGAGCCTGCCAGGGGCAATTTCTGAGCGCAGATCCAGGGGTAACCCCTGTGGCCCAACCTCCACCCCCACCCCAAGTACTGTCTAAATGTCTCCTTTAGCAACAAGCCAGAACATTTCATCTGATCCAGATGCACTAAGCTCCTACAGGAAATGAAAAGCCATCTGGAGAAGTCAAAGATTTATCTCCTCTCTCAGAATTTGGCTCTGGCCTGGGACCTGGAGGGACCCTATGGTGATGGGCCAGTCACATGGTGCTGAAATGCCAGGACTTGGCACTGCCTTCTAGCAGACTAAGAGTTTCCCATTGAATGTGCTCTGAGCCTTTGTACAATCCCTGTACAAAGGAAGTACCAGTATCTCTGACCCCAGATTTACTCATGGGCTGGATAGAGAGCACAACTGTGAAGTCACTAGTCTTGCATGCTGCCAGTCTGGGTTCAATCCTTGACACTAATATGGATCCCAACAGTCCTGCCAGGAATGAGCCCTGTGTACTGCCAGGCGTGAATCCCCCAGAAAATCAACTGATGCACTTTTTAGGAGGGCATTATAGGGATAATCAACATTAACACACACACCCACACACACATACTAACTCCTTAGGCTTGTTAAGAGAAAGGACAAAAATCATGGGGCCAACACCCAGCAATGATCAGGACTGACTTCTGGCTCTGTGTTTAGAAATCCTTTGTGGGAGACTCTGGATGCCAGGGATTGAATCTGGGTTGGCTGCATGCAAGGTAAGTGCCCTACCTACTGTACTATCTCTCCAGCCCCTAAATTAGGATTACATGTTAAAAGAAAAATAAGCAAAAAAAAAAAAAAAAAAAAGAAAGAAAAAAAAAAGAAAAATAAGCTAAGTGGTTAATTTTTGTTTGTTTTTTTGGGGCCACACCTGGTGATGCTCAGGGGTTACTCCTGGATGTGCACTCAGAAATCGCTTCTGGCTCTGGGAACCATATGGGACGCTGGGGATTGAACCCTGGTCCATCCTGGATCAGCCACTTGCAAAGGCCCTATCGCTTCTGCCCTAGCAGTTAATTTTTTAATTTTAAATTATTATTGATTTTACATAACTGATTACTGATGCTATCCTCAGCAATAAGAAAAATACATAATTTTCATAGTTATGACTTCTAAAAGGTTCTCTGCTTGACGATTTCTTAGAACAATTGATTTCTCTTTGGCTCAGTAAAAAGTCACAAGTAATGCAGTTTCAGAGAGGTTGGGAAACTGATGACAGAAGTGGAGGGAATGTTACATTGGTGGTGGGATTGGTGTTGGACTATTGAATAACAGAAATAGGGCCCAAGTGGTAGAATAGCCGTAAGGCATTTGCCTTGCACTTGGACAACCCAGTACAGACCCAGGTTAAATCTCCTGCATCCTATTTGGTTCCCTGAGCCTACCAGGAGCAATTTCTTTTTTTTTTTTCCTTTTCTTTTTTTCTGGGGAGGGGGTTGGGTCACACCCAGCGGCGCTCAGGGGTTACTCCTGGCTCTGTGCTCAGAAATCGCTCCTGGCAGGCTCGGGGGGGGGGGGGCATATGGGATGCAGGGAATAGAACCAGAGTCTGATGAGAGTTGGCTGCATGCAAGGCAAATGCCTACTGCTGTGCTATCGCTCTGGCCCCAGGAGCTGTTTCTGATGCAGAGCCAGGAGTAACCCCCTGAGCACCGCTGGGTGTGGCCCAAAAAACAAAAAAAGGAAAGAAAGAAAATATATTATGAACAACTCTGTAAACCAGTATCTAAATGAAATATATTTAACTTTTTTTTTTGGGGGGGGTGGGTTACACCTGGCAGCACTCAGGGTTTCTCCTGGCTCTACGCTCAGAAATCGCTCCTGGCAGGCTTGGGGGAACCATATGGGATGCTGGATTCGAACCACCGTTTTCTGCACGAAGAACATGCCTTACCTCCATGCTATCTCTCCGGCTAAATACATTTAACTTTTAAAAAGCAAAATAAATTAATAAACAAATTCTGGAGCTGAAGAGATAGGGCGTTTGTCTTGCATGGAGCCGACCCAGATCTGATCCTTAGCATCCTATATGGTCCCAAAGCACAAAAATGTATGATTCCAGAGTGTAGAGCCAAGAATAACACTGAACGAGTATGTCCCCCCACCAATAAAATGTACAAAATGTGCTCTCTGTTCAGCCTAAGAGTGACCTGGGGTCAGAGACACTGGTGCTTCCTTTGTTCAGGGATTGGGACAGGCTAAGAAGTACATTCAATGGGAAACTTTTTTTTTATTGTAAGAATTTATTCAAGGGCCCGGAGAGATAGCACAGCGGTGTTTGCCTTGCAAGCAGCCCATCCAGGACCAAAGGTAGTTGGTTCGAATCCCGGTGTCCCATATGGTCCCCCGTGCCTGCCAGGAGCTATTTCTGAGCAGACAGCCAGGAGTAACCCCTGAGCAACGCCGGGTATGGCCCAGAAACCAAAAACCAAAAAAAAAAAGAATTTATTCAAGAGATAAAATTGATTAACATATTGAGGTAAACTGACATTACATAATATAGTAACATAAAATAACATAATTAATATAATAGTACATGTAAGTCAAAGAATATTTCTTTTTTTTTTTTTGGTTTTTGGGCCACACCCGTTTGACGCTCAGGAGTTACTCCTGGCTATGTGCTCAGAAATCGCCCCTGGCTTGGGGGGACCATGTGGGACACCGGGGGATTGAACCGCGGTCCTTCCTTGGCTAGCGCTTGCAAGGCAGACACCTTACCTCCAGCGCCACCTACCCGGCCCCAAAGAATATTTCTAAATAAAACACAATTTTTTTATCATAATGACTTACATATCTTTCACAGTAGTATTTTAGGTACATATTAACATTGAATCGGGAATATCCATCATCCCCAGTGTTGTCCTCCCTTCATCCCTGTTCCCAAGCATATATCCCTTTCTCCCTCTTTTATCCCCCAGAATGCTAGTTTAACTAAAAGCATATATGTTAACACTAATGTAAACCTTTTTTTTTTTTTTTTTGCAGTTCTAGATATTTTTACTAGTGGCTTCTTAAAGGGTTAGAGTCAAGGAGCACTGTATAAACAATGTTAGAGTGGCAATTATCGTTTGCATGGGCCCACCAAAGTATGGGGGTCATGGAAAGGAAAAAATTTTTGGCCTAAGTACAAGGAGACTTTACCCCTGAAGTTTCCTGACATAAGACCATTTCTAGGCTCCAGGCAAACTAGTTTGTCCAATCCTGGTCATTGTCTGTAGTGCCCATACAGTTATATTTTTCACAGTCTCTGTTGTCGGTATCCTGTTTCTGTATTGAAGGTCTTGGAATCTGTATATCCTACATTGAAGTCAGGATGGTGCGGAGTGGCGTCTAATTTCAACCCAGAATTAAAGGGCAATGCAGAAAGCCCTGTCCAGTACGCAGGTCGTTGTTGTTGTTTAAATCTTCTCAGTGTTAAGGGAAGACTCTTTTGAGTAAATCGATGTCAGAGCAGCAGTAGGGTCTTCCCTGGTAGAGGATTGCTTCCAGGTGATGTCGTAGACAACTTTCAATGTTTCGTAGATGGCTTCCCTGGTTCAGGGGTGACTGGAAAATGCCCAAACCTCTGAGGCCTGTGCCAGGTCATCATCAGGGTGTAAGGTTTCAATGGGAAACTCTTACTCTGCTTTTAAGCAGTGCCAAGTCCCAGCCAGAGCGATAGCACAGTGGTAGGGCCTTTGCCTTGCACGTGGCTGATCCAGGACGGACGTGGGTTTGATCCCCCGCATCCCATATGGTCCCCTGAACTAGAAGCGATTTCTGAGTCAGAGCCAGGAGTAATCCTGAGCGTCACAGGGTGTGGCCCAAAACAAAACAAAAGTACCAAATCAGATGTGATAATACTTAAGGGAACATATTCCGGTGGAGGAGGCTGGGGCACACAGGGAGTGCTCAGGTCACTAACCAGTGTGGAGGTCTAAGCTCCTGGCAAGTACTTGCACAGTTCTCACAGCTCTAAACCCTTTGAGCCATCTCCGTGGTCCGGGGCAGTGGTTCTCAAATAATGGGGCTGGCCCCCCGGGGCTGGGGGGGCCCGCGAAGCTCCATAAAGGGGGCGCGTTTGACCTCTGCAAACACTGTCATAACAAGCTAAGCCCCCTGTTTATGTCTCTGTACAGTCTCTGGAGCTGAGAGTTACTGAGTCCTGCTTTAAACCCTGCTTCGAAAAGCTGTGCTTGGGGGCCGGGCGGTGGCGCTAAAGGTAAGGTGCCTGCCTTGCCTGCGCTAGCCTTGGACGGACCGCGATTCGATCCCCCGGTGTCCCATATGGCCCCCCAAGCCAGGAGCAACTTCTGAGCACATAGCCAGGAGTAACCCCTGAGCGTTACTGGGTGTGGCCCAAAAACAAAAAAAAAAAAGAAAGAAAGAAAGAAAGAAAGAAAGAAAGAAAGAAAGAAAGAAAGAAAGAAAGAAAGAAAGAAAGAAAGAAAGAAAGAAAGAAAGAAAAAGAAAAGCTGTACTTGCAAAACGTGTTCATTGTAGCCATTAATCCAGACATCACCTCTGATTAAAAAAATCAGCTCAAATTATTTTACATATTTTTGTTTTGCAGGTTAAAAGTTTTTTTTTTTAATAAAGATACTATTTACAGTCGCGCGGGGGGGGGGCGCGAAAAATGTTTTCTTCTTCCTAGGGGGGCATGACAGAAAATAATTGAGAAGCACTGGTCTGGGAAAATGTTTAAGGCTATAAAGTGTTTTGGATAGTCAGTGAACAAAAGCTGACTGTGAAATGCCTGCCACAACCTGACGTTAAAGGATTCCTGGGGCTGAAGTGATCTAGTACAGCGGGGAAGACGCTTGGTTGCACCCGGCTGACCCGGGTTTGATCCCCGACACCCCATATGGTCCTCAAGCTCATCAGGAGTGATCCATGAGCGCAGGGGGATTGAACCCGGGCCAGCTACGTGGAAGAGTGGCGCCTCTTTTTTCCTTTAGAGCGGGGCGGGGGTTCGCTTATCCTTTCCAGCCAGGCGATGCATAGATGCGCCAGTCTGGAGATCCAGCTCTGGTAGCTCCAGAGCTACCTGTCCGTCGGGGCGGGGTCTATAAGTAACTCCGCCCCTGGGCGTGGTATACCTGTATATGGGGGCGGGGTTTATATAGCAAACCCCTCTGTGGGCGGGGCGTCCGGGATAAGGGCGTGGTCTATGAGTAGCCCCACTTAAGGGCAGGACCAGCAGGTCCCCGTACGGGACACGGGCATCGCGGTGTGCAGAGACTCGGGACCCGTTGGAGCATCATGTATCTCCGAAGAGCCGCCTCCAAGACCCTGGCGCTGACGATGACCCTAAGGGCGCCTCCCGGACCCGCTCCGCTCAGGAAGGACGGTGAGATCCCGGAGCCTAGACGCCCCTAAAGTCCGTGTGGAGGGAATGGAGGCGGGTCAAGGGCAAGACGCCCCAAGGTTTTTGCAAATTTTTAGAAGTCTGAAACTTTCCCGCGTGGCTGCAGAATCCCGGGTCTCCGGGGTTTCTCGCCTCTTGGGCTCGAGCAAGGGGCGCAGCCTTAGTTTCTGCATCAGTAGAATCTAGGGGCGGGGGGACTATCTACTACCGTGCAGGTGGGGAGCTGAGGTCCCTGGGGGGGGGGGAGTGCCCAGCTCAAGCTTGGGTTACTCCAGAGGCCAAATTAGGCTGCCCCATCGCGCCTCTCTCCTTGCTTGGTGAGAAAGCAGAGCCCTAGGTAGGTACGGGTCCGAGAGAGGGGATGACCTGCCGGCAGGAGGAGAGGAACTCGCGGGCGTCGGGCATCTCCCGGCTGCGACATGGTGTCTAGGAAGCTCCCGCACAGCTGGAGCTGTCCAGCGGCGCTTCTCGGTGCGCTGCGTCCCGGTCTGTGGTACAATGGGTCTGGCCCGCAGCGTGGACAGTACACAACGAGCTGGAGTTCGAGGGCAGCAGGAATCACAGCTGGACAGGGGAGTGCAACGGGCAGCGCGTTTGCCTTACATGCAGCTGATCCCGGTTCCATCCCTGGCCCCGCATATGGCCCCTGCACCCGTCAGGAGTAACATTGTCAGGAGTGATCCCTGAACACTTTCAGGTGTGATCCCAAGGCCCCTTCTCCACGACCCCCAAAGGAGGCAAGGCCCCCCGGCATGGTCTGCTGCATTCTGGACACTATTCTCTACCCGACTTGTGCCTTCTGACCTTGCCCTTGACCTGCGCTGGCCCCAGCCCCTCTGGAACCTTCGCCCACCCTGATCCAGGAGTGGCTTTGGCCCCAGTTTGCTTGCAAGACTGGTGGAGTGGCGGCCAACGCCCATCGCTGCCCACCTCACAGCGCCTTTCTCCTGAAACGCTGGTGGGGAGTTCCGGGAAAAGAAAGGCGTCTGCATTTTCCTTGATCTTTAAGCCAAGGAAGATAGGGCAGTTTTCTTCATTGAATCACCGAGAAGCCTTTACAGTGAATTTCTGAAAACAACAGAGCTGTGGTGGTAGGGAGGGGTGGCAGGGTGATCGCTGAACAGGATGCAGGTGACATAGCCCAGACCCATATCTTCACACACACACACACACACACACACACACACACACACACACTGGGGCTCAGGGCCACAGCCAGAGCTGCTTCCAGTCCAAGGATCACTCCTGGAAATGCTTAGGGGATAAAGAATGTGAAGGGTGCCAGCACCCTCCTGCAGCCTTTCTTCTAGCCACTACCAATACACTTCTAAATCCGCTTCACCAACATTTGTTCTTTTCTTTTGTCTCTCCCCACCCCTATTTTTTGGCCAAACCCAGCAATGGTCAGGGGTTTCTTCTGGCACTCGGGAGTCACTCCTTGCGGTGCCCTTATGGGATGTTGGAGATCAAACCCAGGTCAGCTGTGTGCAAAGGAAATGTCCTACCTGCTATACTGTCTTCCTCTTTTGATTTTAAAACATGTAATTACTAACTTAATTTTTTATGCTTGTTTGGACCACACCCAGAGGTGTTCAGTACTTACTCCTGGCTCTATGCTCAGAGATCACTTCTGATGGTGCTCAGGCGACCATCCGAGGTGCTGGAGTTGACATCTGGTTAGTATGTGAAGGCAAGTGTTCTACCCTCTGTACTATCTGGCCCCAAAAATAAAACTTTTGGAAAAAAATAAAAACATGAAAGGGATCCGAGAGCTAGTCCAGAAAGTAAAGCACTTGACTTGTAAGTGGCAGCGCTGGCTGACCTGGGTTCAATCCCAGGCTCTTCAGTTGGCTTCCCAACTTTGCCAGGAGTCACTCCTGAGCACATAGCCTGCAACTGCTTGTTCCCAGAGCTGCCAGATATGGCCCAGCCCCACCAACAAAGAAACAAAAACTCTGAAAACAAATGATCTTTTTAATTTCCTACTCCTAAGATTTGTGGTCAGGGCTAGAAATATCATACTGTGGATAAAACACTTGTCTGGCACATACAGCTTTGATCCTTGGCATCTCATAGGGTCCCCCAGGCAGGAGTGATCCATGAGCATAGAGAGTCAGGCATAAGCCCTCAGCATTGCCAGGTGTGGTCCAAAAACTTAAAGTAAAAAATTTGCAAATGAGTATCTTTGGAGATTTGCCCTCCACAGAGGGGTAGCTGCTCTTGCTGCCCAGCCCACTCTCCCTTTTCTCTAGCTTACAATTCTGGCAGCAATTTTTTCTCCCACCTAATTTCCTTCAAAATTCCAATCCTAGGGGTTGGAGAGATGGTACAGCAGGTAGGGCATTTGCCTCAAATGTGGCTGACCCACGTTTGATCCCAAGAACTACCAGGAGTAATTCTTGAGTACAGAGCCCTGTCGGGTGTGGCCCAAAATCTAAACAAAACAAGTATTTTACCCTGTCTTTTCAATTTTGTCCATCACCTTGAGCAACTGACTGGGAGTTTTTCGGTTGCATTTTCATGTGTGAGCACAGCTTCTGCTTGCTTGAGTCACGGCATCTGTCAGAACATATTACAGTGATGTGTGTAAGAATTTGCTCCACTGGCCCTGCCCTCAGACTCCTGAGATTGGGGCTCTTCCATCTTCCACCATATCCTCAGTGCCTCTCATAAATGCCAAACAGCATTCAGCTATATTTGTGGAGTAAATTAACTTGTCTCTATTTTATCTTCAAAATTAAACATGAGATCTTAGAGCTTTTTTTTTGTTTGTTTTCAGACCACACCCACACTGTTCAGGAATTACTCCTGGTGTTTCTGGGGGGATCAAATTTGAGTTGTCCGAGTACAGCTGTCATTCTATAGGACTGGGAGCAAACCAAGTATTATTTCAGCCCGCCTGGCATGCTCCATTCTTTTTTTTTTTTTTTTTTTTTTTTTTTGGTTTTTGGGTCACACCAGTGGTGCTCAGGGATTGCTCCTGGTTCTGAGCTCAAAAATTGCTTCTGGCAGGCACAGAGGCCCATATGGTATGCCAGGATTTGAACCACCGTCTGTCCTGGATTGGCTGGTGCAAGGCAGATGCCCTATTGCTGTGCTATATCTCTGCCCCCCACGCTACATTCTTTTAGCTTGAATCAGTTCTTGGTTCACAGAGGAGAAATATTTTCTCAACTGTAATTCCGTAATTCTTTTTTTTTTTAATTTTGTAGTTGTTGCTATTGTTTTTTGATGTTGGTGATTTTGGGGCCACATCTGATGGTGCTCAGGGCTTATGTTTAGTTCTGCACTCAAGGATGGATCCTGGCAGAGCCCAGGGGACCTTATGGGGATTAAACCCAGGTTGGCTGCATGCAGGCCAAGTGCCCTCCCGCTGTCTAATAGCTTGTCCTTTAGATATGATTCTGGTTTTTTTTTTTTGTTTGTTTTTTGGTTTTTTTTTTGGTTTTTTTTTGGGCCACACCCGTTTGATGCTCAGGGGTTACTCCTGGCTGTAGTGTGCCCAAACCCACCCATTTCTGGGAGGGGCTTGGGGACCGGATAGTAGGTGTAACCCTACCTGCGAGCCCCTCCCATTCCTGGGAGGGGTCTGGAAAAAGGTAGATAAGGCATGGACCAAGGGAATTCGGGCCTTTTGGCGCTTTGCCCTTTCTGCGCTGCTGGGCGCTCTGAGGAAGATGGCTGAAAGGAGTTTAGATGCAGGGCCAAGAATAACTAGTGCTTGAAAGGTTATGAATAGGCCACACACACGTGGTGGCTAGGGCTTGAATAAAGATGATTCTTCCTAACGCCTGACTGTGAGTGAGTGATTTCACCTGGGCCTGGGACTCGCCGACTGCATGGAGGTTGCAGAGCCACGTGGGCTGGATGGCATCCTCCACCATCCAGCCCCATCGTTATTTATTTAACACAACACTGGCTATGTGCTCAGAAATCGCCCCTGGCTTGGGGGTACCATATGGGACGCCGGGGGATCGAACCACGGTCCTTCATTGGCTAGTGCTTGCAAGGCAGACACCTTACCTCCAGTGCCACCTACCCGGCCCCGATTCTGTTTTTTTTTTTAAACTTTATTTATTGATTTGGTTTTTGGGTCACACCCGGCAGTGCTCAGGGGTGACTCCTGGCTCTGCACTCAGAAATCACCCCTGGCAGGCTGAGTGACCCTATGGAATGCCAGGAATCGAACCAGGTTCTTCCTGGGTTGACCGCATGCAAGGCAAATGCCCTACCACTGTGCTATCTCTCCAGCCCCAGATGTGATTTTTTTTTTGTTTTGCTTTTGGTTTTTGGGTCACACCTAGCAGCACTTAGAGGCCACTCCCAGCTCTACATTCAGAAATCGCTTCTGGCAGGCTTGGGGGACCATATGGGATGCTGGAAATCAAACTATCATCCTTCTGCATGCAAGGCAAATGTCCTACCTCCATGCTATCTCTCCAGCCCCCCAGATGTGATTTTTTTAAAAAATGGTTTTGTGGGGGCCGGAGAGATAGCATGGAGGTAAGGCGTTTGCCTTTCATGCATGAGGTCATCGGTTCGAATCCCATATGGTCCCCTGTGCCTGCCAGGAGCAATTTCTGAGCCTGGAGCCAGAAATAACCCCTGAGCACTGCCGGATGTGACCCAAAAACCACACACACACACAAAGATTTTGTGGAAGTGACAGACCTTACAGGGATTAAATTTGCTTTCTAGCATCTCTTCGCTGGATGTCAGCCAACAAGTTCCTGGGACCCCCTGGGTCAAACACGATCTACTACCTGGTTGTAGGGGTCACCGTCAGTGCTGGTGGATATTATGTAAGTATTTAGGTAATCATGATCGGGATGCAGAGAGGCTCACAGGGCTGGGGCACAGCTCTGCATGCAGGATCTCTAGGTTTAATCCCTGAAACCTCTTGGTTCCCCAAGCACCATCAGAGGTATTCCTGAGTACTATTATGGAAGTGACCCCTGAACACTGCCAGCTGAAAAGAAAAGAAGCTAAATTTGCCCAGGTGGGGGTTTAAAGTGCTAGAGGGAGCCTTGGTAAGCAGGAACCCTGAGTTCAGTCCCTGGACCACTTAACTCTTTAGAACTGCTAGGGAACAAACTGTGAGCACAACTGAGTGTGGCCCAAAATACCTCCGAGAGAGAGAGAGAGAGAGAGAGAGAGAGAGAGAGAGAGAGAGAGAGAGAGAAGAAGAAGAAGAAGAAGAGAAGGAGGAGGAGGAGGAGGAGGAGGAGGAGGAAAGAGGAGATAGACGGGTGTTTAACTGGCCACACACTTGGCTTTGGTTCTGGCTTTCTCTGTCTCTGTATGTCTTCCTGTCTGTCTCTGCCTCTGCTGGACAGTCTCTTTTTGCTCTCCTTGACCTTTCATTCTTGAGCACAGATTGTCCCTGAGCACTGCTGCTGTCCCAGGGCTGTTGTCCTGCACAGTAGAGCTGGCAATGTCAAGAACTCAGGGCACCCTTACTGAACCTGCCTCTGTGACTGCCACAGCGCCCCTGGGAAACACTCAGGTCTTGGTGCTGGAGTCAGTGTCATGATCCTCCTCAGACTTGCAGGTCCCGTTCCCATGAGAGTGTGGGTGCCCAGCCCTGGATTGTGGCACTCTATCAAGGGCTTCTTTGGCATCAGTGCTCCCTCTGAGGGGTTCAACTTCCACATTTTTTCTATCTGACTTTGGCTATAAAATATTTGCCCTTGAGGCTAGAACAATAGCACAGTGGGGAGGGCATTGCCTTGGATGTGGCCAACCCAGGTTTGATCTCTGGTATTCCATATGGTCCCCTGTCTGCCATGAGTGATTCCTAAGTACTGCCTGGTGTGACCCAAAACAAACAAACAAACAGATTTTCCCCTTACATTGCCTTTTGTTTGGTTGATTTTGGTTTTGGGGTCACATCCAGCGATGCTCAGAGGTTACTCCTGGCTCTACACTCATGAATCACTGCAAACAGTGCTCAGGGGACCATATGGGATGCCAGAGATCAAACCCAAGTTGGCCATGTTTAAGGAAAACACCCTTCCTACTATACTATCATCCAGCCCCTCTTCCTTTTTAAAACATGTTATGTGGGGCCAGAGTGATAATACAGCGGTAGAGCCTTGCATGTGGTCGATCCGGGATGAACCCAGATCTTATATAGTTCCCACCTCCTCCCCCAGCCTTCCAGGAGTGATTTCTGAGTGCAGAGCCAGAAGTAGCCCTGAGCACTACTGGATGTGGTCCCCCCACCAAAAAGCATGTTATGTGATGCTCAGGCTTTCAAATAGCAGCTTAGTGGGGTCCACCTGCTTTCCATCCGGGGCATTGCACCCACATTCAAGTGGCCACTTGCCTTTATTTTCAGACCTATAAGGCGCTCACTCCTGACCATGTCAAGCATGTGGAACCTGGGACCGATTGGACTGGAGATGCCTCAGAGGAGCCACAGCTATTCCAAGGTAAATCAAATTGATGACTTGGTTTTCCAAGGTTCTTGCCCTCTGATTCTCAGAAAACAGTGCTTTCTTTCAGCTTTTTTGCTAACTTCTTTGCTAACTGAACTGAAATGGTTCTGGTCCAATCCGAATCTCTTCAGAGCCTGCCGGCCTAGCCCTCTCAGAAAGGGAAGGCAGGAGGCCTTGGAGGATTTTGTAAAAGGGGATGTTGCTTGTGCTGCTTCCCAGCTGCGTAGACTATCATGTGCTCATGTTTCTTTCTTTCAGACAAGTATTTCTCTTAGCAGGTGGAACACACATTTCCCTCATTTTTTTTTTTTTTTGCTTTTGGGGTCACACCCGGCGGTGCTCAGGAGTTATTCCTGGCACTGTGCTCAGAAGTCTCTCCTGGCAGGAGGCTCGGGGGACCATATGGGATGCCATCCTGTATTGGCTGTCCAGGGTCTGTCCTGTATTGGCTGTGTGCAAGGCTAACTACCTACCGCTGTGCTATCACTCTGGCCCCATTCCTCATTTTTTGTTTACACTTTGACTGCTTGGGTTTTGGGTCATACCCAGCAGTGCTCAGGGCTTACTCTTGTTCTGTGCTCAGGGCTTACTCCTGGCAAGATCATAGGACCATATGGGATGCTTGAGATAGAACCTGGGTTGGCCATGTGCAAGGCAAACCCTCTATGCACTGTACTATCTCTGAAACTCCTGTGGCTTTTTATTTTGGAGTGGGCCACTCCTAGTGGAGTTCACAGGTTACTCCTGGCTCTGCACTCAGGGATCACTCCTGGCAGGGCTTTTGGGGAGACCATATGGGTGCTTCAGACTAAATCTGGAGGAACTATGTGTCAGACTACCCATTGTACTACTTCTTTGGCCTGTTTCTTTTTTTTTGGGGGGGGGGGACTGCCACACCCTCAATTGCTTGAAAGTTGCTCCCAACAGTGGTCAGGAAAACATGTAGTGCTGGAAATTGAACCCTGACCTCCCACTGTGAAGCAACCCAATGTGCTTAGCCTCTTACCAGTTCAAGTTTTGCTTTTTTTGTATTTTTGTATTTTGGAGGGATGCCACACCTGATGATGCTTGAGTTACTCCTAGCTTTGTATTCAGGAATTACTCCTGGCAGTGTTTGATTGATCGAACCCATGTCCGCATGCATGCAAGGTCACCTGCACACAAGGCAGGTGCATACCCACTGTGCTATCTCTCTAGACCCCAGTTTAAGTTTTATGTTTTTTTTCTCTTTAAAATCTTATTTTTTGTTGTTGTTGTTGTTGTTGTTGTTGTTTGTTTGGGAGCCATACCCGGCAATGCTCAGGGGTTATTCCTGGCTCTGCACTCAGAAATTGCTCCTGACAGATTCGGGAGACCATATGGGATGCCATGGATCGAACTGGGTTGGTCATTAGCAAGGCAAACGCCCTACCCACTGTGATATTGCTCCAGCCTCAAATTTTATTGTTCTTAAGCCCCTTTTCTTTTCTTTTTTTATTTGGGGGGGCACATCTGGCAATGCTCTAGGATTACTACTGGCTCTAAGCTCAGGAATCATTCCTGGTGGCTCAGAGGGATCACAGTTATGCTGCAGATCAAACCTGAGTCAGACATATGCAAGGGAAGCACTTTCTAACTCATTAAACTCCTTTTCTTTCTTTCTTTTTTTTTATTTTTTATTTTTATTTTTGGGCCACATTCCTGGCTATCCATCCTGGATCAGCTGTGTGCAAGGCAAATGCCCTACCACTGTGTTATTGCTTGGGCCCCTAAACTCCTTTTTTTTTTTTTTTTTTTGGTTTTTGGGCCACACCCAGCGGTGCTCAGGGGTTACTCCTGGCTGTCTGCTCAGAAATAGCTCCTGGCAGGCACAGGGGACCATACGGGACGCCGGGATTTGAACCAACCACCTTGGGCCCTGCATCGGCTGCTTGCAAGGCAAACGCTGCTGTGCTATCTCTCCAGGCCCTAAACTCCTTTTCTTATGTACTATTTTAGTCAACACGCATAATGGCCCCATGTGGCATAAAAGTATCTGTGTCCCCACTCCACAGATGATGAAGCCCAGCCACATTAGTGACTCCATGTCACTGGTAGCTCCTCAGCTGCCTTGCTTCCCATGCAATCCTGGGTGTTGTTCAAGGATCACTACTGGTGAGGTTCAGGGTGCTAGTTAAAACCTGGTTGGCTACATGTAAGGCAAGTGCCATATCTTCTGGACAATCTCTCCAATCCAAACAGATTTTTTGTTTTGTTTTGTTTTGTTTGTGTCACACCTGGTGGTACTCAGGGGTTACTCCTGACTGCATTCAGAAGTCGCTCCTGGCAGGCTCCTGGGATGCTGGGATTGGAACTGTTGCTATTCGGGGTTGACCACGTACAAGGCAAATACTCTACAGCTATGCTATCACTCCTGCCCCCCAAACAAATTTTTAAGTTCAGTAGGTATAACAAAGTTTATCGGAGAAGCAGATCTCCCTCCCTCACTGCCTCCCACACTCCCAGAATGTCCAGTAACACCAGTTCCTTCACCTTCTGGAGGCCTTGGGATTGATCTTTAGGTCCATAAGGTGTCTCCTTTTTAGTTGTTGTTGTTGTTGTTGTTGTTATTGTTGTTGTTTTTGGGTCATCGACAGCACTCAAGGCTGAGCTCAGTAATCACTCTGGCAGGCTCTTGGGACCATATGGGATGCCAGGGATCGATCCCAGGTCAGCATCGTGCAAAGCAAAGGCCCTCCCCACTGTGCTATTGCTCTGGTCTCCTTTTTGAGATAGCTCAGAGATTCAAGCAGTTGCTTTGCATCCTTCCCACCTGGTTCCAATCCCTAGTACCACATTAGGTTCCTGGAGCACCGCCAAGGGTCATTCCTCAGCACAGATCTAGGAATAGTCTCTGAGCATTGCAGGGCTGGTACCTCCTTTGCCTGTCCTGTGCATGTGGCCCTTGCTCCTTGTACTTAGCCGACCTCTGGGGAACGTCCATGGGATTGTGGTCTTGACATGTCTTCAGGGCTCCAGCGGGTTTTGTGTGCTTGAGACTCACATTGTGCCCTCACCACCTGCCTAGGTCCCACTAGGAGCGAGGCCCCAGCTGAAGAAGCTCCTGCAACACCTCCGGAAGTCATAGCCCGTGAAGCGCCGGCAGGTGCAGGGGGCATGAAGGGGGCGGAGACCCCACTGGGCTCGGAAGTGAAGTTGGTGAAGCCAGAGGTGGAGTTGACGGTGCAGTCGGTGATAGAGCCGGTGATAGAGCCGGTTGTGGAGTCGATGGTGGAGCCGAAGTTTGAGTCGATGGTGGAGCTGGAGGTGGAGTCTGCGGAGAAGCCAGTGGTCGAGACCCCAGCAGAGACCTCAGTGGAGCAGATGATGGAGATGGAGTCGGTGGTGGAGTCAAAGGTCGAGCCAGTGGTGGAGGTGGAGTCAATGATGGAATCAGTGAAAGAGTCAATGGTGGAACCGGAGGAGGTGGAGTTCATGATGGAGTCAGTGGAGAAGTCGATGGTGGAGCCAGAGGTGGAGTCACTGGTGCAGATGATGGTGGCAGAGTCCATGGTGGAGTCAGCAGCAACATTTGCTCCTGCAGATGAAACACCTCCAGAAGAGGGCAACCCCCCGGCTGTCAGCCCTGAGCATTCTGCCAGGGCAGCTGCTGCTGAGGCTGGAGATGGCATGCAGGATGCGGAATGGGAGGCCCCTGGGTCTGAGCTGGAAACCACAGTCAAAGTGGAACCCCAGCCCAAGGACCCTGAGATCTGAGCGAGCTTCCCAGTGGGTCCCAAAGAGCTGCGGTCTGGGTGTGGTTGTTTTTTCTTTTGGGACCACACCCAGTGGTGCTTAGGGGTTACTCCTGGCTCTGTGTTCAGCAATCAATCCTGGAGGGCTCAGGGACCCTATGGGATGCTAAGAATCAAACCAGGTCAGTTGCATGCAAGGCAAATGGCCTTCCCACTGTACTATCATTCTGGCCCCCAAATTTTCTTTTAAGACTGTGTGTGTGTGGCTAGAATTAATGTGCTCGAAGAGGATGGTGTCTCCTAGGGCTTAGCTGAGGTTTCCATGCATGGCTGTGAAATTCTTCACAGCTTTCAGCTCTCTCTCTCTCTCTCTCTCTCTCTCTCTCTCTCTCTCTCTCTCTCTCTCTCTCTCTCTCTCTCTCTCTCTCTCTCACTTTTGGACTACACCAGGTGACGCTCAGGAGTTACTCCTGGCTATATGCTCAAAAAAATCCCTCCTGGCTTGGGGCACCATATGGGACGCTGGGGATCTAACCAAGGTCCATCTTTGGTCAGCCGTGTGCAAGACAAGCGCCCTACCATTGTGCTACTGCTCAGGCCCCATCTATCTATCTATCTATCTATCTATCTATCTATCTATCTATCTATCTTCTCCTCCTCCTCCTCCTCCTCTTTTTGGGTCACACCTGGCAGTGCTCAGGGATTACTCCTGGCAGGCATGGTGGACCATATGGGATGCAGGGACTTGAACCACTGAACCACCATACGTCCTGGATTGGCTGCATGCAAGGCAGATGCCCTACCGCTGTGCTATCTCTTCAGCCCCAGCTTTCAGCTTTCTATTTAAATTGTAGATCAGAGGGATCCAGCTTCTAACCCTTACTCACGAGTTTTGATCTTGGTTCATTTAAAACAAGTTAGAGAAATTTGTGGGAAGGAAGAGACAGATCAGAAGTGACACAAGTCCTGGGCACTTGGATGGTGGTGAAGGGTCAGTAACTTGGTACAAATCTGTCAATATTAGCACTAATGGGACCGGGTTCCTTAACCAACAATAAAATACATAAAATGTAAATATCTTTAGTGATTTGAATTTTTTTTATTTGTTCAACATAATCGATTCATTGAGCAGCCTGGGAAGACTGGTGTGATGGTGGAGTAAGTTGAGGTATCCTAGTGGGTGCTGTGCAAAACCTAGTAGTGAACCAGAACATTCCCTCTCAGGGACTGGAATTGTGCCCCCACCAGCTCACAACTTATCACTGGCAGCTTCAGTGTTATAAAAGGTGCAGCTCATGGGGCCAGAGAGATAGCACAGCAGGAGGGCTTTCTGAGGATGGATGGTGGTTCCAATCCTGGCATCCCATATGGTCCCCCGAGCCTGCTAGAAGTGATTTCTGAGAGCAGAGCCAGGAGTAACCCCTAAGCGCTGCCTGGTGTGACTCAAAAACAAAACAAGGAAAAGGTGATGCTCTTTGTGGAGAAAAGTTCACTCCCCAAGGCTATTCAGGGGCTCTAGGATAGCTGGTTCCTCTGTGAGAGTGTTTTTTTTTGAGGGGGGCAATACTTGGCAGTGCTCAAGGGTTACTCCTGGCTCTTCACTTCTGGCGGTGGTCAGGGGGACCATATGGGATGCAGGCATCAATAATAATGGGATGCATTATTATTTGCTGTTTGCTGTTTGCAATGCAAGCACCCTACTCTTTGTAAACTCTCTGGTCTCTGAATTTCTTCATCTTACAAAGGAATTTAGGGGGGCAGAGAAATAGTACAGTAAGATACTTGCCTTGCCCGTAGTTAACCTGGGCTTGATCCCCAGAACAGCCTAAGGTCCTCTGAGCCTTATCAGGAATGATCCTTGAGCACAGAGGCAGGAGTAGGCTCTGAGCACTGTTAGGTATGGCCCAACTTTCTTCCACCAAAAAATGATCCCAAAACCTGGGAGATTCAGATTATCAAGTTGTTCTTGGGTTATAGACTGAGGCAGTCCAGAGCAATGCAGTCATGACTGGAATAGATGGCACAGCATTGAGATCTTTCTTTCTCTCTTCTGTAGCTCTGAAAAAGTTTACAGCCAGGAGCTTTAAACAATAGATCTGTGGTGGCCACTAGACCAGAAAGCTATTTTCTTTTTAGTGTGAATTTTTACTCACAAAGTTCAGCAGATTTTTTCCACTAGTTTTGGAGAACTGAAGCTGGATTTAGAGAAGATTTGTTTCTGAATGTGTTAGTGATTTCTGTGCCAAGTTTTTGTTTTGTCAAAGATAACATCTGGTGACCGAAGGTAACACTGTGTGTTATATATAATAAAGCACACTCTGGGACAGAGGCATAGTATAGTGGGGAGGGCACTGGCTTTGCATGCAGGAAAGCAGGGTTTGATCCCAGGCACCCCACATGGTCCCCTGTCAGGAGTGACCTTGAGTGCAGAATCAGGAATAGCCCTGAGTGCTCTGGTGTCACCCCCAAACAGTAAAACAAAAATCAGTAACATTAGTGAGTTAGAGATTGAGATTTAGAGATCTGTGGACTGTTTCATATAGTAGAATATTATAAACTACAGTTATTTGACTTTTTGTTTTTAGTGCCCAGAGTCTAATCAGGGCCAGTTTGGCTATTTGGCTTTGTTTTCTTTGTATATCAGTCACTGGCAGAGTTTTCCAGCTACTCCCAGAGCTCTGTGCTTGTGAATTGTTCTGAGTTGTTTATTGACTAACATGGAACTGGGTTTGGGAATGGAAACTGAGAATCCCAAATACCACATGCTCAGTGAGTGTGCTCAAGCTGCTTTCTGGCCTGTTGGCCATTGATTTGTTTTCTTTACATTTTTATTGGCCATTTTATTAATTAATTTTATTATTTTTAATTATTATTATTATTTTTTTTTTTTTGGTTTTTGGGCCACACCCGGCGATGCTCAGGGCTTACTCCTGGCTGTCTGCTCAGAAATAGCTCCTGGCAGGCACGGGGGACCATATGGGACACCGGGATTCGAACCAACCACCTTTGGTCCTGGATCGGCTGTTTGCAAGGCAAGCACCGCTGTGCTATTTCTCCGGGCCCTATTTTAAATATTTTAATTCTTTCTTTAATGCTACTTATTTTTTATTTTGGGTCACATCTGGCAATGCTCTGGGTTCTTCCTGCTCTTCACTCAGGAATCACTCCTGGCAGTGCTTGGCTAGCCATATGGGATGCAGAGGATCAATTCAGGTCAGCTGCATACAAGGACTTTACTTGCTGTACTATCTCTCTGGCCCCATGTTGCCCATTTTTGACTCATAAAATACAGCATGGGCTAGCGTGATAGCGAAATGGGAAGGGTGTTTGCCTTGAATGAGGTCGACCTGGATTTGATCTCTGGCTTTCTAAATGGTCCTCCGAGCCTGCCAGGAATGATGTCTGAGCTCAAAGCCAGAAGTAACCCCTGAGTGCTTCCCCAACCCCAAACAAAGAAGCAAACAAACAGAAACAGCAGGCTTTATGTTTTTAATGTTAACTTTTTGTTTTGTTTTGTTTTTGGGCCACACCCTATGGCAGCAGTGCTCAGGAGTTACTCTGGGCTTTGAGCACAGAAATTGCTCCTGGCAGGCTTAGGGGACCATATGGGATGCTGAGGATCAATCTGGGTCTATCCAGGTCTGCTGCATGCAAGGCAAACACTCTACTGCATTCCAGCCCCAATGATAACATTTTATTTTATTGGGGTGTCACACCTGGTGCAGCATACAGGGCAATATATATAATATGTAGTAAAATCCTTAACCTCTACACTATCTCTCCATGCCCCAACCCTTCCCCCCCAAATCCCACCAATTTCTTAGAATTGAAGCAAAATTTATTCCAGTCTTGGAAAAAAGGAGAGCTGGTTAGCTTCACTAAAATGATTATAACTTCTTTTTATTGTTGTTGTTTTTTGGTTTGGGCCATACCCGGCAATGCTCAGTGCTTACTCCTGGCTCTGCACTCAGGAATCACTCCTGGCAGTGTGCAGGAGACTATATGGGGTGTTGAGGATTGAATCCAGGTCAGTGTGTGCATGGCAAGTGCCTAAAATTTGTACTATTGTTTCAGCCCTCACTTTTTTTTTTGTCTCATTCAGCAGTGCTCAGGGCTTACTCCTGGCTCTGCCCTCTGGGATCACTTTTGGAGGTGCTCAGAGCAACAATGCGGTGCTGGGGATTCAAACTGAAGTGGATCTCACCCATCCCCAGTGTCCCATTCACTTAGCTCTCTTTGACTTCCCCCTACCCCATCCTCTTTCTGTCTCTTTGGACTCCGGAGTCCCAGGAGGTCAGAGAGGCCCAGAGTGTATCCCCAGACAGACAGAAATAATCTCCTGGAAGACTTGTTTTTCTTTGTTCCTTTTTCTTTTTTTTTTTTTTTTTTTTGGTTTTTTTTTTTTTTGTGGTTTTTGGGTCACACCCGGCAGTGCTCAGGGGTTATTCCTGGCTCCAGGCTCAGAAATTGCTCCTGACAGGCACGGGGGACCATATGGGGCGCCGGGATTCGAACCGATGACCTCCTGCATGAAAGGCAAGTGCCTTACCTCCATGCTATCTCTCCGGCCCCTCTTTGTTCCTTTTTCAAGAACACCACAGACATTCCTTTCTTCTCCCCTTTGGCGAATTTCAATTAAAAAAATTCCTTCCCTTTAAAATGGCTTGAAGATATTTGATCATCTTCCAGGTATTTTCTTGAAGTAAATTTTCTATTGGTTTAGGTTTTTATTTCCTCCTCAGGCCACACCTGACTGTGCTCAGGGATCACTCATTCCTGGCAGGGTTTCAGGGGACCCTCCAAGTGCTGGAGATTTAACCCAAGGCAAGCTCTCTTTCTGCCCCCTGCTGTACTATCTCTCAGGTTCCCCCTAATCTCCTGCTTTCTTTTCAGAAATGTGGGGTGAGGAGAAAGGGAAAGCCTTGTGACTGAGGTCGCAAGTCCAGTCCATACAATATCTGACCCCCCAGCCCTTGCTGGGAATGACCCCTGAGCAACCCCCAGAGGGACCTGCATCTGGATGGGGAAATATCTCAAAGGGATGGAAGGCCCCAAGTTTGATGCCTGGTGATCCCTGGAGGTGGCCCTAGTGGCCTTTGTACTAGTATCAGGGCAAGTATTGTAGAGAATGACTCTTAGCAAAATAATGCCACCAAAAAACCACCGTTCTCCCAAAGAAAGAAAATCCAAAAGGGGCCGAGCTCCCCAGCATCTCATATGGTTCCTTGAGCCTGCCAGGAATATTTCCTGAGCACAGAGCCAGGAGTAAGCTCTGAACACAGGGATCAGTCTAGGTGGGGCTGACTTGGGAGACTCTACCCACATGTTCAGGACTGTAAAATAAAAATACCCACGAGTTGGTGAGACCACCCCAGGCACTGTGTTCCTAATCACTTAGGCTGACGAGTCTGATGAAGCAGGGTAGCAGCAGAGAAATAAATCCAAACCAGTCAGCAAAAGATATTCATTGGAGTCAGCCTGCTTTTTGCCTCATGGCTTTTCTGCCATATGCTCCCTCTGTGCTTGTTCCAAAGCCAGAACAGCTCTCTCTTTATTATCCAGAACCAAATCCACCAGGATGGGGGGTAAGGTCCTGTAATCCAGGTGGACTTTTACATATTAAAGGAAGAGCTTCTGGAGTCAGAGCACAGCAGTAGGGCATTTGCCTTGCACGTGGCTGACCCAGGACGAACTTGGGTTCAATCCCCGGCGTCCCATATGGTCCCCCGAGCCAGGTGCGATTTCTGAGCACATATGAGTAACCTCTGAGTGTCACTGGGTGTGGCCCAATCCCCCCCCCCCCAATAAATAAAGAGATTCCTGTGAAGAGGAAGTTGGGTGGACACCTTTGTTTAGGATTTTAGCTAGGTTCACCTTACAAGGACTGAAGCCAGCTTGTCTATGTGCATGGCACACACCCTCCCCACTCTCCAATTGCTCCAGCCCTTGAGTTGTTTTTAGAGCTTTGTCTTTTTAGTTTTGGTTTGTTTTTTCGTTTGGGGGCCATGCTTGGTGATGGTCATGGGATCCTCCTGATTCTGCACTCAGGAATCACCGCGATGGTGCTTGGGGGATTCTGTGGGATGCCAGGGATTGAACCTGGGTCAGCTGTGTGCAAGGCAATCGCCCATCCTGTTTTACTATACCTCTGGCCCCAGCGCTTTTGTCTTTTTAGGTCGTCAAATTCACATGTGGCTTCCAATACTTTCTCCCACACACCCTAAACTATGTAATGGGAGTGGAGAGAGATGTTTAAGTTTGTTTAATGGACTTACTGGGAAAAGGATCTTTGGCAAGTGAAACCAGACAACACAGATTCACTAGAGCATTACAGGGCATTGCTACAGGCTCTGGAAGTTTCAGCCCTGGAGAAACTGGACGATGTGAGTCAGGAACGTGCCACTCTTCCCCCTAGTGGCCAAAACACAGAAGCGCTATGTGGTAGGAGTGACTACATTCTATCTACTGAAGAATTTTTTTGGTTATTTATTTTTGGGCCACATGTGGTGGTGCTCAGGGATCATTTATGTCGGTGCTCAGGGGACCACATAGGATCCTGGGGATCAAACCCGGGTTGGCTTCGTGCAAGGCAAATACCCTAACTGCTGTACTACCTCTCCAGCCCCGACCTATGAGGATTGTGTGTGTGTGTGTGTGTGTGTGTGTGTGTGTGTGTGTGTGCTTTTAAAGTACTGGGGTCTCCCATGCACTGCCAGGAGTGAGCCCTGAACACAGAGCAGGTGTGAGCCCTAAACACAGAGCCAGGAGTGAGTCCTCTGCTCACACATACTAGCACACAGATCCATATACTCATACACACGCACACACACACACACACACACACTTACACACAGAGAATAGAATGTTCTGCCTTGTGTTTCCAAATGTACCTCAGCTGCTCTGTGCACTAACTGTGAGTCAAATTGTCTCTGTTTTTGTACCTGTTGTACCATTGCTCCAGTTCTGCTTTCTTTTCTGACTCAGTAATCTATATTGCATTGCATCTTTTGTAATGCACTGGCTCTGGGCCACACCTGGTGGTGCTCAGGGACTACTCACAGCTCAGTGCTCCAGGATTCTTCCCAGTAGTGAGTGAGACCCAGGCCTGCTGCCTGTCTGGTTTGTACTGTCTTCTCTGCCCTGTTGAATATTTTTCAAGGCCAGTTTCTGAAAAATTGAGAAGTCGAGGGTACATCTGTTCTTTCCTTGCTTTTAAGATAACTAACATAATATATACTATTGTAACCTTTGTTTTTGTTTCTGGGCCACACTGGGCTCTGCTCAGGGTTGACTTCTGGCTCTTTGCTCAGGAATCACTCCTGGCAGGACTTAGGGGAACAAATGGGCAGGACTTAGGGGAACAAATGGGACACTGGAGATTGAACCTCGGAGGACCCCATGCAAGGCAAAGGCCTTGGTACTACATAGGAGGTACTATCCCTGGTCTTCATAACTATCTTTAAGCGGCTGATAATGGTATTAAATGGAGCTGGCTCCTCCCAGATGTCTTTGTTTCTCAGCCACTATGCTTGTTAATGTTCTCAAGTACTATTGTCTGAGACCTGCAGAAACTTTCACAGGTGCTCAGAATGTTAGTCTGAACAAGTTAAAATAACTCCTGCCTGGCCGGTTTCCAAGGCCAGTTCATACACACGGGCTGAGTGGGTGAGGAATTGGTGGTGGGAATTTGGGCTGGAGTCTTGACACAAACAAGCTGACCATAGCTCTATTTTGGGAAGAGGGTTTGGTCACACTTGGAGGTGCTCAGAGATCATACATGGCAGATTCTAGGGGACCATATTCAGTCTGGGATAGAATAAAAGTGGGTTGTGGGGCCGGAGCAATAGCATAGCAGTAGGTGTTTGCCTTGCACACAGCCGATCCAGGATGGACCTTGGTTTGATCCCCATGGTCCTCCAAACCAGGAGCGATTCTGAGTGCATAGCCAGGAGTAACCCCTGAGCATCACAGAGTGTGGCCCAAAAAGAAAAATAAAAGTGGGTTGTGTGCTGGGGAAGTGTCTTAACCCCTGGGCTATCTCTCCTCCAAATCTAGGTTTCACTGTTAGGAGGAAATTTATCCCAGAGTAATCCAAGGTGAGTTGTAAAGGCCTGATGATAAGTGAAATGAACCAGAACAGGAACTGAGAATTAGCACCACAGGGTGGGTGCTTGCCTTACATGCTGCTGATATAGGTTTGATCTCAAGCACCCCACATGGTGCCTCAAACCTGCCAGGAGTGATTCCTGAGTGCAGAGCCAGTAGTAATTCCTGAACACTGCCAGTTGTGGCCCAAAAACAAAACAAAATAAAATGTTGTCTGGGTTAGAGCAATGTGCAGCAGGGAGGGAGAGCACTTGCCTTACACATGAGCCCTGGCTTGATTCCTGCCTTCCAAATAGTCCTCTGAATTGAAAGGAGAAAAAAAAATAACACATTACCGGTTGTACTATCATCCCATCTCTATACTGCCTCATTTTGGGGGACCAGGCCTGATGAAGATGGACCCCAGCTTCCTGCATCCAAGGCCTGTTTCCCAACTCTTTAAGCCTCCTTGATTCCAGCCCTACTACCTGTCCCAGACCCTTCCACTCTCACTGAAACCTTTCCAGTTTCCTTTCTCACTTTCTAGTTTCTGGCTTCTTCCACCTGCCTGCCTAGTATGTGCCAGGGTGCTCTGCCCCCCACCGCCAGGCTCCAGGGCACCAACCAGGAGCCCAAACAGACATCAGCCCCTAAAGCACAGCCTCTTAGCTTTTACCTCAAAGGCCTCAAACAGATGGAGCATGGAAACTGAGTCTGGAAGCAAATTCCTAACTGGTTTGACAGCGATGACAGGAGCAAGTCTCTAGGCTTGTGAATCTTTGGAATCTTAGCCCAGAGAAGAAAGAGATTGGGGGGCAAGAAAAGTAGTTAGTGTCCTGCCAGCCCAGAAGCTGGGTTTTTCCCAGCTCAGTTGGAGCATTCTTGTGGCAAGTGGCTGACTTTTCTGGTTAATCCTGATCACACTGGGACCCTCCTCCTGTTAGTCACACTGGGTGACTAATAGAATCAACCAACGTATTTCTCCTTGGTAACATATTTCCATTCCCACCTAGGAAACCAAATAAAAATAACTTGCCAAGTAAGTCCTTAAATTCTGCCCCAGTAGACCTCTGAGCCAGCTGTAGGCTGGTGAAAGTTGTGTGTGTGTGTGTGTGTGTGTGTGTGTGTGTGTGTGTGTTTCACCCCCAGAGTAAAAAGCTTTGCACGTGGCTGACTCGGGTTCAATACCCAGTACCCCATATGGTCCCCTGAGCTCCACCAGGAGTGATTATTGAGTGCAGAGCCAAGAGTGACCCCTAAGCATAGCCAGGTGAGCCTCCCCCGCAAAACAAAAAAGGCTCTGGATGCTCTTCCCCAGGGGAGAGGCAGGGCAGACTTCTGCCCTGGGGCTGAGCCAGAGGAGGGGAGCCCCGGCTCTGGCTCCGTCTTGCCTGGCTCCTCACCCCACCTTTTGGAGCAGGGCTGGGAGCGGGCAGAGAGTTGGGGACCCTTGGGAGTTGCCTCCGACTTGAAAACTGCAAGGCGCTTGGTTTCCCCCCACGATCTTTCCACCGAGCCCGATGGCCACTGTGGGTCTTCGGGCCCGAGGCTTGTTCTGTTTCTTTATCTTCCATCTGGGAGTGAGACTGGTGGACCCCGGCCCGCAGGGAGGGAAAACACGCTGCGTCACGGTCGGTCCCGGGCAGGCGGGCGCTGGGCGCGCAAAGCCCCCAAGGTCCGTCTGGGCCTGGGAAGAAACGTGACTCTCGCTTCATCCACAAACATCCCGTTTCACCTTCCGGCCTGGCATTCACTTTCTAATGGGCGTCTAGCTGGATCCTTTCATCTCCCCCACCGGCTGTCGCCTCTGCCCTTCCTGCCCCTTTTGCTTAGCCTCGGGGAACTGAGGCTGCAGCTTGGGGGGTGGGTGTTCGGGAGCCACTGGAGGGGCCGCTGGAGTGCTGTCAGGCTGTGTGGGTGATGGGAGTGTCAGAAAAGGATGGAGGACTGGTAACAGCCAGACCAAAAAAAAGGGGAGGGATGCAGAGAGGAAGCAGGGTACAGAAAGGAGGAGGGGTGCAGGGAAGCCTCAGTGGGAAGAAGGCGGCTGGTTCAGAGTTTAGCTCTGCTTGGCTTCTTTGGGCCTGGGGGTGCCACACTGGGTGGTGCTCTGAGCTTGTTCCAGACTCTGTGACCGATAATCAATCTTGACGGTGCCCAGGGAACTATGTGGAACCTAGGTCTGTTACAGACAAGGCCAGCACCCTGGATCCAGCCTCGCCCTGTCCTGAGGTTTGGCTCTGGGACCTGTTCCCTCCCCAACCCTCAGCAGGGTCACTGAGGGGAGAGTCTCCTGGGAAATAAATGAACTCCATGACACTGAACTCAAGAGCTAAGTAAATGCACCTTCTGCAGGAGGACAGAGGTGGGCAGGGGCTCATGTCACTCTCACTGAACCTAGTGATTCCCTAAATTAGAACCCACCGCAGGAACTCCCTGGAAAGTCAATTATAGACCCAATAGAAAGATGATACTCTGGGTTTCTCTCTTTTTTTTTTGGGGGGGGGGGGCGCTCACCTGGCTGTGCTCAGGGCTTCCTCCTGGCTGTGTGTGGGGACCATATGTTGTGGCCAGATGGAACCCAGGTGGCCGGGAGCGAGGCCAGTGCTGGACCCGCTGTTCTTAGGCCCTGGTTTGTCTACCCTGTAGGAGGGGGAATGGATGGCAAGAAAAAAAAAATCTCATCCTTTTAACTGAGTAGCTTGGAAGAGACAGAGTTAGAAGCCTGGAAGAATGATGCAGCTCACGAAGAAGGACATTCATTTTAGTTCTTTTCCCAGAAGATACTTAGGGTTGATTTCAATGAGGAGGGTACCCATCCTGCATTGTATATTAAAAGGTAAATTTTATTCAGAAACTTTAGAAATTAAGAAAGTCTAAGGCCAGGGCCCGGAGAGATAGCACAGCGGCGTCTGCCTTGCAAGCAGCTGATCCAGGACCAAAGGTGGTTGGTTCGAATCCCGGTGTCCCATATGGTCCCTCGTGCCTGCCAGGAGCTATTTCTGAGCAGACAGCCAGGAGTAACCCCTGAGCAACACTGGGTGTGGCCCAAAAAAACAAACAAACAAAAAAAAAGAAAGTCTCAGGCCAGAGAGATAGCACAGAGGTAGGACGTTTCCCTAGCACATAGCCGACTCAGGACTGACAGTGGTTCGAATCTCGGCATCCCATATGGTCCTCCAAGCCTGCCAGGAGCAATTTCTGAGCCCAGAGTCAGGAGTAACCTCTGATGGTCACGGGATGTGACTCCCCAAAACAAGCAAACAAACAAACAAAAAGTAAGTCTGGAAGAAAGGTCATCATGAACATTTAATTTGAAATTAATTTCTTAATAAAGATAAGGCAAAGTGTGCTTTCCAAAAATTGAGTTTTTGGTTCTAGACAATAGTATAATGAGTAAGGCTCTTGTCTTGTATGTGGCCTCTCCGGGATTGAACCTCATTATTTCTTCTGATTCCCTGTGTACTGCCAGATATGATTCTTGAGTGTAGAGTGAGTAACACCTGAGTAGCACCGAATGTGGCTCCCCAAAAGCAAAGCAAGCAAACACACAAAAAAAATTGTTCCTGACATGGAAAATATTAAAAATTCAAACGGAAGTGTATGCATCTTAAACACTTCAAATTGTTGAAGTCAATATCATGTCCTTTGAAAGTTGTATATGTGGGTAAATAATATAGATTTGGGGTCATAGCCATCGTGCTGGGGGTGCTGCTATTCTCACTGTATCGTGGGCTGCATGGGGACCATGTGTGTCTGCCATACAAAGGCTTTTCCAAAAACACCCGAGTGCAAATGATAAACTGACTTTATTTTGCTAGAAACATCAAACAGAGCTGGATTTTTGGTGCTTATGTTACCTGATTGCATTTGTTAGTACAAATGTCATTCCTCAGAACTATCTCACTGGATTCTGGAAAGAAAATGCATTCCTCGTAGTTTTTGGTTTGGGCCAAACCCAAACCAACAGTTTGGGCTGTTCTCTAAACAAGGTTCTTATAACTTGTTTAATATATGTGTTTAACAAATTCTAATGCTGGGGCCGGAGTCATAACACAGCAGGGAGGGTGCTTGCCTTACATGCAGCTGACCCAGGTTCAATCTCCAGCATCTCCTATGGTACCCTAAGCCCCACCAGGGGTAATCCCTGATCGAAGAGCCAGGATTAGGCTCTGAGCATGGCTGGGTGTGGCCCCCCAACACAATAAAAAAAAAACAACAACATTGTGGGGCTGGAGCGGTGGCACAGTGGTAGGGTGGCATTTGCCTTGCATGGGGCTGACCTAGGATGGGCTATGGCTCGATCCCCCAGCGGGCGTTCATATGGTCCCCCAAGCCAGGAGCAATTTCTGAGTGCATAGCCAGGAGTAACCGTGAGCATCACCGAGTGTGGCCCCAAACCAATACACACACACACACACACACACACATTCTGATGTGGGGAACAGAGAAAAAGAAGGGGTTAAGGTGTTTGTCTTGCACACAGTTGACTCTGGTTTGATCCCAGGCACCACAAATGGTCACTAGAGCATCTCTAGGAGTGATCCTTGAGCATAGCTGGGTGTGCTCTCCACCAAAAAAAAAAAAAAAAAATCGGATATATTTGAGACCAGATGCATCTGGGAATCAGGTTCCCTGGAAGGCCCAGATTATGAATCTATTTGAACAGCCCCCTTTGCTAACACCAGAAAGCTGACCTGGGATGAATGGACCTAGGGACTCATGAATTCCTCATCAGAATGCAACTCAACAGTTGCCCAAAACTGGGCTAGAGCAATACTGCAGTGGGGCATTTGCCTTGCATGTGGCAAACCTAGGTTTGATCCCCAGCATTCGTATGGTCTCTCCAGCACTGCCAGGAGTGATTCCTGAGTAGCTCCTGGGCACTGCCATATATGATCCAAATAAAGAAAAAGTATAGTTGCCCAGAGCCACTCATTATTTTGGAGGAGTATACCTGGCAGGGCTTACTTCTGGTTTTGTGCTGAGGGGACCCCTTTGTGATACTAGGGATTGAACCCAAGCTGCCACATGTAAGGCAAGCAATTTAGGTCTCTACTTCCTCTCCAGTGCCCACTAATTCTTTGTTTATGGACCACACCCTGTGACATACCTGACTTGGGTCTATTCCTGGCTTGGTGATTGAGGGACAATGTGGTAGTAGGGAGGACTTCAGGCTTCATACACATAAAGCACACGGGCCAGATATTTTTTTTTTTTGGTCACACCCAGCAGTGCTCAGGGGTTACTCCTGGCTCCACACTCCGAAATCGCTCCTGGCAGGCTTGGGGGACCATATGGGATGCCAGGATTCAAACTGATGACCTTCTGCATGAAAGGCAAATGCCTTACCTCCATGCTAACTCTCTGGCCCTGGGGGCCAGATCTTTGAGCCATTTTCTTTTCTTTTCTTTTTTTTTTTTTGGATCATGCCCGGCAGCGCTCAGGGGTTACTCCTGGCTCTGTGCTCAGAAATTGTTCCTGGCAGACTCAGGGGACCATATGGAATGCCGGGGATCGAACCCAGGTCCATCCTGGGTCAGCTGTAAGGCAAACGCTCTACCACTGTGCTATCGCTCCGGCCCCTTTGAGCCATTTTCTGCCTCCAAGAGCCACTAGTTTTTTTGGTGTGTTGATGTTATGATCTACTAAGTATTTTCTTCGGTGGTGGGGTTGGGTGTAGCCCACAGTGCTACAGGGTTGATGTTGGCCATACCCCACTGTTGCATTAACTGGTTTCTATTTTATTCAGGATAATTCTTGTTTGCTGGTGCTTGTTACTCATTGGTTGGAAGCACCTTTGGCTTGAAACACCTATTGGATCGGTACCTTACCCTACCAGTTCTCCACCTGGGTTTCCAAAAAAGCTCCTGGGTCTCAGGGAGAACTGCTTGTGAGGTTTTGGTTTTCCACTCCTGAGCTATCTGTACCTGCTTGTCTTGGTGCTAGGAGCGGAAGGCTAGTGGTGGAAGGTCCTGAACCTGTTTTGTCTCCTTAATCGCGTGTGGATTGTTTCCTGTGTCAGTATGTGCTTGCCTGGAATTGGGGCAATGAGGCTTCTACTTCATCCCACAGTCCTCAGCGGGTGATGTTGGCCATATTCCACAGTCCTCAGGGGGCTATTCTGAGCTCTCTGCTCAGGAGTGACCCTTGGTGGTACTTTGGGGATCGCATAAAGTGTCAGAGACTGGACAAGAATCTCTGCTCAAGAGCCTGCATGCAAAGCCAGGTCTTTGCTTCCAGACTGTCTTCAGCAAGTCACACTGATTCGCAAAGGATACAGATATAGCACAAGGGTTAAGGTGCTTGCTTAGCATGTGACTCGCCCTGGCTCCATTCCAGGCACTACTTATAACTTATTGTCCCTTGAGTGCTGCCAGGGTTCACTCCTGAGCACAGAGTAAGGAGTAGTCCTTCAGCACTGCTGGGGAGAGGGAAAGGAAAAGGGAGTGGAGGAGAGGAGAGACAGAGAGGGGGGAGGAGAGGGAGAAAGAGAGGGAAAGAGAGGGAGAAGGAGAGGGAGAGAGAGGGAGAGTGAGAGAGAGGGAGGGAGGGAGAGAGAGAGAGAGAGAGAGGGAGAGGGAGGGAGGGAGAGAGAGAGAGAGATAGGATGGGGGCAGAGAAAGAAGCTTGCCTACCCTGTGTACTGCTGACCTACCTGCCTCTAGCATTGCATGCAGAGGCCTCTGAGCAGAGAGCCAGAGTAACGCTTTGAACACTGGCAGGTGTGGTCCCTAAAGCCTAAAGGAAACAAAAATAGTTCCTGGGAGCTGCTCTATGGTAGCCGGTGACCCTCCTCCTTGGCACCCTGCCTTGTGTGGCTCTGAAGCAGTCTGTCAGCTGTAGGGCTGGTGACATAGCAGGGAGGGTGTGTGACTCCTGAGTTGGAGTTAGGATAAGACAAGGAAACCCCTTGTTCCTTTGAATCAGCTCTGGGGAATGGGCCTGTCTTTCTGTTTCACCAGCAACCACAGATCAACAGGTCTGTGGGTCTCTGGGTTGGGAGGACCCCACTCAGGGCCCAGGCTTCTGTGTTCCTCATATGGACTGGCTCTTGCTCAAAGAAGACCCCATTTCTCTACCTGGAACCCCAGATGGTCCCTGAAACACAGCAAGGAGTCAGCCTGGAGCAGTCAGCCCTGAGCACTGCAGGGTATGGCCTTTCTCCTACATCCTTAAATAAATTGCAAGAGTTTTCTAAAAAAAATAAAGGGAAGAAGAAAACAGCACTCATCTTGCCTCAGGAGAGTTTCTTCCTGATCTATCACTTGTAGCTTGTTTTCCAGAAATACTGTCTGTAATATGATTTGCTGCAAACTTTTGTTTTTCCCTTTTCACTCAGGAAATCACTTCTGGCAGGCTCCAAGACCATATGGGATGCTGAGGATCTAACCCGGGTTCATCCCAGATCAGCTGTGTGCAAGGCAAATGTCCTACTCACTGTGCGATATATCACTTTGGCCCCTGCAAACTTTTTTTTTTTTTTTAGGCCACTACAGGCAATACTTAGGGCTTACTCCCAGATTTGTGCTTAGAGATCACTCCTGGTGGTGCTCAGGGAACATATGGGATGATGAGGATTGAACCTTGGTCAGCTCCTGCAAGGCAAATGCCCTACCGCTGTGTTATCTCTCTGGCCCCCCGCAGCAAACTTTCTGCCTTTCCAACTTGACCAACTTCCATTAGGGGATGCATCACTCCAAAATCCCTCATCAAAGAGGTTCTTGGAGTGGCCTGTTTGGCATCTTCAAGGCCAACACCTTGAAAGCAGCTTGCTCCAGTGGGCAGTACATACCTCACCCACCTTTGGGCCTATTCCTGCTGCCTCTGGGTTCCAAGCTGGCCTTAACTGCCCACCCACTCCACAGATGGCCTGGCACCCCACCAGCCGTGTTCTCACGCAAGAGCTCTGAACAAGTGACACACTGAAGGTCAGGCCTGTTCTCTCCTGGGCAAATGAAAGTACAGTGGACGTTCAAAGACTCTTTTTCTGTTTTGCATTGGGTAGCACTTGGTGGTGCTCAGGGCTTGCTCTTGGGTTCCTCTTGGCAGTGATCAGGGGATCACATGGAGTTCCAGGGCTCAGACTCAGGATAAGTGCCCTCCCTGCTGTGCTGTCTGTCAGGCCCCAGGGATGCTTAGATTTAAGCCCAGCAGTAGTTGTGGTACCTGAGGAGAGGAAGTACAAAGCCACATTTCAAAGGGTTTCCCTCACTTGCAGGCTGATTAGCCATGGGTGGGTGGGTGGAAGGAACATTTTCTCCATGGGGGGCAGACAACAGAGGGGGAGGCCAAGCAGGTAAGGCCCATCCCTGGTGACTAACTAGGCTCCCGAATATGCTTGAACTTGCCCTGGAGATGCAATAGAGCTGGTCATTACCTTTGATCTGTTTTGGGGCCAGTGATGCTCAGGAGCTGTTCCTGGTTCTGTGCTCAAGGCTCACTCTTGATGAGGAGCACTGGAGAACGACCCAGTCCAGTGCCGATCCAAACAAGCTGGGCTGAGAGCAAGGCTGTTTACTAACCCTTTTTTGGTGGCAGGGGTTTGGCCCACAACCAGTTGTGCCCACGGATCCCACTGGAAGGCTGAAAGATGGGAGGGGCCGTGTGGTTCGGGGATGGGCCCCAAGTCAACAGCATGCAAAGCGAGCAGCCTTCCTGCTGCTGAATTATTTCAGTGGCCCCTGGTTATTAAAAGCTCGAATGTTGGGGCCGGAGAGATAGCACAGCGGCGTTTGCCTTGCAAGCAGCCGATGCAGGGCCCAAGGTGGTTGATTCAAATCCCGGTGTCCCATATGGTCCCCCGTGCCTGCCAGGAGCTATTTCTGAGCAGATAGCCAGGAGTAACCCCTGAGCACCGCTGGGTGTGGCCCAAAACCCAAAAACAAACAAACAAAAAAGCTCCAATGTTGCAGCTTTGGAAACGGTCCAGAATTGCCTTGTTTCAGAACCCAGGAGCCTGAGAAACGTTCTCAGCATGAACACTGCCTGCAATTTCTTTTCTTTTTCTTTTCTTGGGGGCGCCAGGTGGGTCACACCGGCCGTGCTCAGAGTTTACTCCAGACTTTGCACTCAGTATTTATTCACTTCTGGCGGGGCTCGGATGATCATATGGGAAGCTCGAGAGAGAACATGGGTTGGCGAAGGGTAAACAAGAGCTCCACTCCCTGTGCTACGACTCCAGTCCTAAGGGACCTTCCACTTTTTAAAGTTACAAGTTTCCCTTCCTTAGCTTTAAACGTGCCACGCTTTCGAAATGAGGAGTTCCCGGGCGCTTCAAAGAATCAGGCCAGTCTTCACTCAAAGAAGGTGCGTCCCCAGCTTTCGAAACCACCAAACTAACCCAGGATAAGAGGACATCATCCAAAGTCTTGGGTCCTGCAGGGGCTCGCTGACCTTTGCCCAGTTCCAAGATTATTTCCCCGGTTCCCACGTTACTTTGCAGAACAGCTCCGGAGCCCCAGGGCGGCCGCGGGAAGGGGTGCGGGAAGACTGCAGAGCCAGGCCCGGCTCGGTGCGGCGGCGGACGCATGTCCCCGCGCCCCGGCTCTTTGTTACGGAAACTGAGCGACAAAGAGCGGCGGCGGGGAGACTTGCGGGGCAGCGGGGACAGCGGGGGCGCACGTGGGGCGCCGGCAGCGCCAGTCCGAGGCGCTCAGAGCACGGTCCCCCGTGGCGGCGGCGCCTTTTGTGCCCGGTGCGCCCTTTGTGTGCGCTCGGGGACCCCCGAAGCGGGCAGCCCCCCAAGGCCGCTTCTCCTCCGCGTGCGAGCGCGGCTCCCGCACGGCGCCTGGCCGGGGCCGGAGTGAGTTCCAGTCGCAGGGCGCGCAGGGGGAGCCTCACTCGGGGGGCGGCCGCGGCTCCCCGGGGCAGCGCCACGAGCCCGGGGCCGCCGAGCTCCGCAGCTGCGCGCTGGGCGCCGCCGCCTGAGAGCTGGCCGCCGCCAACGTGGGCACCAACCGCCGCGCCGCCCGGCCGTTGGGCGGGTGGTAATTTCTGGGAACGGGGCGGGCCCCGCGGACGGGCGTTGGCTGGGTCGGGGCGGGCCCGGGGCGGGGTCTGGGCGGGGCGCGGCCGTTCCCCACCTCCCTCCGCAGCCCGGGAGTGGAGCTGGATGGAGGGCCCCGGGCGGCCGGGCCGGGCCGGGCTCGGAGTTTTCAAAGCAGCCCTCGGGACTGTCAGTCGTGGCGGCCCTGGGGCAGAGGGGATCCCGAGGCGTCCGCGGCCGGGTGCTGGGGCTGGCGGCGCGGGGAGAGCCGGGCGGCTTCGCGGGGGGTGTGCCCCGCGCCCACCCCGGCGGGCGCTGCAGGTGCAACCGCGCGTCCCGGACCCCGCCGCCACCGGCCTCGCCGCGCGCGCCGGCCCCAGCGGCCGACCGTGCTCCCGTGCCGTGCCGTGCCGTGCGCGGCGCGCGCTTGGGGAGAAGTTGGCGAGGCCGGGGCGCGGGTATAAATAGCCGCGGCGGGTTTGACGGGCGCGGCGGGGCCTGGCGGGCCGCCCCCCGCCCCCCGCCGCGCGGGCAGGGGAGGAGCGCTGGGCGGGCGGGCGGGCGGGCGCCGAGGGGAGGAGCCGAACGAGGGGTGCTGGGCGGGCGGGGGCCACCATTGCTCCCCGCGCCGGGCTCGGTGTCGCCGCCGTCGCCTGGGCGGTTGGGGGGGGAATCGGCGGCGCGGGGCGCGGGGCGCAAGGCGCGGGGCGCTCGGGTGTCTCCTCCGGTGTCCGCGGAGCGGCTCGGGCGGCCGGGGAGAGGCCCCGATTCGCTCCGGACGCCCGGCTACGGCGGCGGCCCGTCCGCGGGCCTGCGGGAGGGCGGGCGACGCGGTGAGCAGGTAAGAGCGCGGGCGGCGGGGCGCAGGGAGCGCGGGGGGCGCGGCGGGCCCGGGCTGGGTTGGGGGGGTGCCCCGCGCGGGTGTTGTTTGGTTGGGGCGCTGCGGAGGCTCCTCCGGGGGCTTCTCCGGAGCGGAGCCGGCGACGGTGACACGGGCGGCCCCCGGGTCACGAACGGTCGGTCGGTCTTGGGGAGCGGGATTTGGAGAAAGGGGAAGGCGCCCCTGGCGCGCGTCCGGCGGGGCGCAGCCCTGGGGGTGGCGGCGCGCGGGGCCCGGGCGCGGGAGGTGGGGAAGGGCCGCCGGCCCCGCCGTGTTTACATCGCGGCGGCCGGGAAGCGGACGGGACCGACCCGCCGCCGCCGCCTCCCCGTGGGGCGCCGGGGCGTCGGGAAGGGGGGCCGGCCCCGGACGAAGCGCTTCGTCCAGGGAGCGGCCGGGCCGGCGGGGCGGCGAGCGGGGCTCCGGGGCAGTGTCCCGCCGGCCGGGTCGAGCCCCTTTGCACCCCCACCATCGCCGTCCCGCTCGCTCGATCGCTCGGGCAGGTGGGGACCCCCGTGGACTCCCGATCCCCCTTCTGCTTTGGGGGGCGCCGGGCTGTTCCTCCGTTCCCAGACTCAGTTCTGGAAACAAAACAAAAAGGGGCCGGAGCACCCGCGCGGCCCGCCGGGGCCCGCCTTCTGGATCTTCCCGGGGCCAGGCTATCTCCCAGGGGAGCGGGCTGCTAGGTGTCGTGGTGGTGGTTGGGGGCGCGGGAGCAGCCCCTCAGGGTGGGACCTCGGCTCTCCGAAGCCCCCACCCCCACCCCCCGCGCCTCTGCCACCGAGCCTCGGGCCCGGGCCGCGCCGGGCACAGTGTTGGTTCGTTGTCAATAAAAGTGGGGTGTGCGTGGCGCGCGGGTCGTGCGTGCAGCTCCGCGTGCTCCCGCGTCCCCGCCGAAGCCCCTGTTCTGCAAGTTCCCCGGCACTTCCTCCAGGGAGCAAGACGTTTCAGAGTGGAAAGCGCGAAATTTCCGCCCTTCTCCGGGCTCCTTGCGCCCCCGCTGTGCGCCTCTGGCCGAGTCATCCGGCCACCCTGTGCTCGCCCCTTGGACCTGCTTCTCTTTCTTGGGGGGGGGGGTGGTCTCCGCATCTCCAAGACCCGTGGCGCACTTTTCTCCCCCACTGTTCTGCCGGGCGCGGGCCGGGCTGCTGGTGGTCCCGATTTCTCTCTCCAGAAAGTAAAATGTCATCGTGGGCGGCTGCCGCGAGCGCCTGGTGCAGACCCTTGAAGGGATTTCGGGGCGATTCAAGTTCAGTCTGCGCGTGCGGCGCGCCTATCTGTGCGTATCCCGCAGGCCCCCTCCTCCTACTGGTGGAACCCAGGCATGGAACAGAAAAGGCAGAATATCTTTGCGCTTGCAAACTTTTACTGGATCAGGTAGCCCCCCACTTTTTTATTCTGGATGCCTCGAGTGATTTCATCGTTGCATTTCATTTTAGTCATGCTAGACCAGGTTATAGAATAATCCGGAATCACCCACCTGAGCTAGGTCCTAGGTCTCCCCCAAAGACCCTTCCCAGTCACCCCACAGAGTTCTGGGCTTCCCAAACTCACAGAGTTTGTGGGGTTCCCGTCAGACAAGTGAGGTACCATTGCTGAGAATCTGGAGCAATCGGCATGCCCAGAGGTCAGATCTAGAGTTACTTTTGGTGACTTTTGGAGAGGGGGCACAGTCTGCCAAGGGGGCTCAAGGGGACTCTTCTGTGAGGGGGTAGGGAATGGAAGCCTGGCCCAGTCCTGGTGCTCCCTGCTGGTGGTGGACGGAGCCTGGGCATCCGTACATTGGGCATGTAAACCTAGTTCTAATAAACCTCCGTGTCACCAAGATCTGAATTTCTCTTCATTTCTCTTCTCTGGCCAGGTAGCTGCGGGGAGGTTGGGACTGCCCACATTCGCTGCTGCTGCTGCTGCTCCTGGCAGCTCACCGTGAATCAGGGTTCAGCTTTGGAGTACCTAGGTGCAGTGGGCATGCGCACGAGTGGCGCCAGGCCCGGACCCCTGCATTAGTGTCACTTTATGATGGGGTTTTCCAAGGGGTGGCCAGGAGCCCGGCAGTTTCCAGCCTGCTGGGGAGTTTTAATGCAAGGGGCCCCGAGGGTTTGTCTCTCTGTTTCTGTCTGTCTATATGGGGAGGGATGAGCCAAGCCACTCCAGCAGTGTTGGGGTGGGCCTTCAGGGCCACCCTTTGCCACTGGCAACTACGCTGCACCGGATCCAGCTTGGCCACATGCAAGGCCAGCCACCCCTCCTATCTCACCTACTGCCCGATTTATGGTTCTGAGGTGTGGGGGCATGATACCCGAGGCCAGCATCGCAGATGCTGAGCCACCATCCCATGTTTCACTCCTGACTCATTTTGTTGGTTTTAAGGATGCTCCTCTATCTGGTGGTCACACATAGCGCGCGCGCTCGCGCACACACACACACACACAAACACACAAACACACACACACCCTCCTACCTGTGGCATTGGGGGATAGGAGATAGGGATGTCAGTATTGTGCCAGGCATTTGTGGTGCACACACACACACACACACACCCTCCTACCTGTGCTCACACACAACACACACACAGGGTGCCAGTATTGCGCCAGGCATCTGCAGGGCCTAAGGAATTGAACCTGGAACCCTTTCTTTGCAGGGCAGGTGCTCTCAGTCACTGTGCTCCCCCCCCTCCTCGGGGTCCCCCAACTCCCCGTTTAAGTGTCTGGTTGGGCAGTTCTTAATACAGTGGCAGCATTGTGCACCCTCATGTGTGCTGGACGGCTCCCTTTTCTGCCATGTGCAGGCCCTGAGAGGCCCCTTAGCCCCCCTTCCCAGTCCCCCCTGGCAGGCTCAGGGGACCATATGGGATGAAGATGTAATGGGGAAGTACGAGTGCAGGGCAAACACCCTCTCCATTGTGCTGTTGCTCTGGCCCTAAGGGTACATTTCGATTGCTTATGCCCCTGGCCACTTGGGTTCCTGTTTCCCAAATTGACCAAGTGATGCTGTTCACTTTTCTGCACAGGGATTTGTGTGGCTGTATTTACTTGCACACGTGTTGGGGATGGACATATAAGCCCTTGTAGAAACAAACCATTTTGCTCTGAAGCTTTTGTTTGTTTGGGGTGTAGGAGTTTGGGGCTGTTCCCAGCAGAGTTTGGAACTACTGTTAGGCTCTGGCTCAAGGGTCCTCTCCCAGTGGTTCCTGGGGGAGCATGAACACCATGCCATGCAGGGGATCACATGGGTCACACAGCAAGTACTTTAATGCCTGTGTTAATGGGTTAATCTCTGGCCCAGTTATTAATATGTTTTTTAAGAAAAGTTTTAAGAAGTATGTTAAAAGAGAAAAGAGGGAACCCCATACAGTAAAAGAAAGGGGTTATGCATCCCAAGTTGGGATGCAATTTATTCTTCAGGGGTATGTGCCCATTTTTAATTTTATTTTAGTATTTTTGAGCTGGGGATTGCACCGGGATCCTGGCATGCACGAGCTACATCCCCGACTGGTATTTAAGATAAAAGCTCTTTTATTCCACATGAACAGGGTAGCAGTCTGGAGTCCTGGTTCGGCCCTCAGAAAAGGGCATGGAATCTAGTTTAGATTATATGGGATTGTTGACAGGTCAGCACAAGGGCTGTAGAGAAAGTACAGCAGCAAGGGTGTTTGCCTTACTCAAGGCTGACCTGGGTTTGATTCCTGGCCTCCCATAGGGTTCCCTGTACACTTTTTTTTTTTTTGGTTTTTGGGCCACACCCGTTTGACGCTCAGGGGTTACTCCTGGCTATGTGCTCAGAAATCGCCCCTGGCTTGGGGGGACCATATGGGACGCCGGGGGATCGAACCGCGGTCCTTCCTTGGCTAGCGCTTGCAAGGCAGACACCTTACCTCCAGCGCCACCTACCTGGCCCCTCCCTGTACACTTTTAGTAGTGCTTTCTTTCTTTCTTTTTTTTTTTTTTCCCCAGCCCCAGGAGTGCTTTCTGAGTGCAGAGATCCAGGACTAGACCCCGAGTACCACTGGGTGTGACTCCCCAAAACAAAAAATAAACACATAAATAAAATGTCACCATAGGGCTTGGAGACAGTAGGGTGGCAAAGGTGCTTGTCTTTTGGGTGTGACCCCAAAACAATTACCAAAAAGGAAATTAGAAAAAAATCACCGTTAAGTGGGTTTCCGAGCATTTTTCTTATGTCCCCAAATTCTCCCTAGCCTGATGCAGCCTGTCTCATCTGATTTCTTTCACTTTGAACAATGGTTTGGGAATTCCTCCATGTTGTAGTATGTATTAGTTTCTTTTCTTTTCTTTTCTTTTCTTTCTTTTTTTTTTTTTTTTTCTCTTTTTGGTTTTTGGGTCATACCCAGTAGCATTCAGTGGCATTACTCCTGATTCTGCACTAAGAAACTGCTCCTGGCCTGTGTGAGGGATCATATGGGATGTTGAGATTCGAACCACCATCAGTCCTGAATCTGCTGTGTTCAAAGCAGATGCCCTACCACTGTGCTATTTTTCTGGTCCCTGTATCTGACTCCTTTTTATTGCTGTGTAGTCCTCTATAGACCACTCTGGTCTTTTGACCAGTGATGCTCATTCTTTGTTGCCAGTGATATAGCTTAAACACCCCAGTCCAGTCTTTTGTGAACACTTGGTTTTATTTTCTGGGCGGATACATAGGGGTCAGCATTTGGGGTCTCTCCTGACAGTCAGTCCATGAGGTACATGTGGTGCCAGGAATAAGCCTAGCCCTCTGCAAGCTCCTCAGCCCCCAAATCAAAACTACAATGCTTCTCCAAAGGCTCCTCCAATGTATGAAAAGACAAGTCACAGACTGTGATGAAATATTTGCAAGTCATGTGTTGAGTAAAGGATCTGTAGTCACACGCTTGAGCAAGAAGAAAAAGATCTGAATAGTCTTTTTCAGTAAAAATGGGGGTATGAATTGCTACTATCACAAGTAGGTTAATACCATGGGGCTTTGGGAAATCCCTAAATGTACAATCAACTCACTGGTCCAGACCCACCAAACTGGCTACACTGAAAAAGATAATGACAAGTGTTTGCAAAGATGTGGATTCTCACAATTGCTGTTAACAGAAACTTCAGTTTGGTGGACTGGGTCTGGGGCTAGAGGAGCACATTCTTCTAGTGTGAGAACCACTGGACTCAGTCCCTGTCACTGCACTATCCCCTTACCAAGCACTGCCAGGCGTGGCCAACAAAATGACAACAATAACCATAATCCATAGTTCAACAGTTTCTTAGCAAGTTCTGCACATGAGGGTCAGGAATGTGGCTCAATAGTAGGGTACGTGCCTCAAATATGTGAGATCTTGTTTTCTGTGAGGAGTGTGTGAGGCTCTGGGTTCTTCTAGGGATGTGTGGCCTAGGTTTCTGTGAGGAGCATGTGAGGCCTGAGATTCTGTGAGGAGCATGCGAGGCCTGGGGTTCTGTGAGGAGCATGGGAGGCCCTGGGCTGGTTCTGTAAGGAGCATGTGAGGCCTTGGGTTGGTTCTGTGAGGAGCTTGTGAAGCCCTGAGTTGTGTGAGGAACATGTGAGACCCTGGGTTGGTTCTGTGAGGAGCACGTGAGGCACTGCTGGGTGTGGCCATAAGAGAAACGACAAACACCACAATTTTCTTCCTGGCAAGGAGAGAGCTCAGCCCAGCACAGACCTTATAGGCAGGATGCCAGGCTCAGCCTCTCAGGAGTTGCCGACACCTGAGCACTGCTGAGTGCAGTTGAAACGACCCTCTTATCCCAGAGTTTTCATTTCAGGGGGATCTGATTAAGCAATCATTTTCATTTCTAGTTTATGTTCCTGGTAAAGTTTTGGTTTCGATTTTGTTTGGGGATTTTGGGCTATACCGGATGGTGCCAGGGGTCAGCCTTAGCGGGTCTCTGGGGGCCCTATGAGGCTTGGGGTGGAATTCTGGCCGTCTGGATGCAAAGCCTTCCCCTGAGTCTTTCCCTTCCCCTTAGCTTACAGTCTACAGGAATTGAGTGTTCCGGGAAATTAACTTTGTTTCTTTCTTTATTTTATTTTATTTTATTTTTTTTTCATACACAACTGTGCTCAGAGTTTACTCCTGGCTTTGCACTCAGGACTCACTTCTAGAGATGCTCAAAGGTTCCATACAGGGTGCTGGGAATGAACCAGGGTCTGTCTTGTACCAGAAAGAGTCTGATCTGCTGCACTATTTCTCTGACCTCTAATTTTCTTCTTTGTTTTTTTGTTTGTTTGTTTGTTTGTTTTTGGGCCACATCTAGTGGCACTCAGGTTACTCCTGGCTCTATGCTCAGAAATTGCTCTTAGCAGGTTCTGGGGAATCCTATGGGATGCCAGGGTTGAAACAGGGGTGGCCGTGTGCAAAGCAAACACCCTGCCACTGTGCAATAGCTCCGGCCCAAGAATTTTATTTATTTATTTTTTTTTGGTTTTTGGGCCACACCCGGCGGTGCTCAGGGGTTTCTCCTGGCTGTCTGCTCAGAAATAGCTCCTGGCAGGCACGGGGGACCATATGGGACACCGGGATTCGAACCAACCACCTTTGGTCCTGGATCGGCTGCTTGCAAGGCAAACGCCGCTGTGCTATCTCTCCGGGCCCAAGAATTTTATTTTTAATTTTGTTTTTTTGCTCAGATTTTTTAAATTTAAAATTTATTTATTTTATTTAAAATTTTATTTAATTATAAGTAATAAGTTTGTTAATAAATATAAATATAAAATGATCATAATCTATAAATTTATTAATTAAAATTTTATTTCATTTAAAATTTAAATTTATTTAAAAAAGTTTTTTTTTTTTTTTTTTTTTGCTCACTCCTGGCTCTTCTCTCAGGCTCACTCTTGGCTGGCCTCAGGACCATATGGGGAGCTTGAAATGGACCCTGAGCAAGAAAGCATCTTCTCGGCTGTAGTATCTTTTTGGTCTCTGGAAAAATCTTTTTTTTTGGGGGGAGGGTTGGGGGCTAACTCCCAGCTGTGCTTAGGGGTTATTCCTGCCTTTGCACTCGGGGATCACTCCTGGCAGCTTGGGGGACCATGTGGGATGCTAGAGATCAAATCCGGGTTGGCCACTTGCAAGCAAACCTTTTTTTTGTTTTTGTTTTTGGGCCACACCCCGTGGTGCTCTTTTATTTTTTTGGGGTCACACCTGGCAGCGCTCAGAGGTTACTCCTGGCTCTGTGCTCAGAAATTGCCCCTGACAGGCATGGGGACCATATGGGATGCCGGGATTCCAACCACTGTCCTTCTGGATTTAAGGCAAATGTCCTACCTCCATTCTATCTCTCTGCCCCCCCCCCCCCCCGTGCTCTTTTGTTTACTCCTGGCTCTGGGCTCAGAAATCCCTCCTGGCAGACTTGGGGGGACCTATGGGATGCCAGGGAATTGAATTCAATTTGGCTGCATGCAAGGCAGATGCCCTACTTGCTATGCTATTGCTCTGGCCCTGCTAAGCATACCTTTTACCTGCTGAGTTACTACTATGGCACCAGGAAAAATATTCTTTCTCTTTTTTCGTTTTTGTTTTTGGGTCACATCTGGCAGCACTCAGGTTACTTCTGGCTCTGCACTCAGAAATCACTCCTGGCGGTGCTCTGTGGACCGTATGGGATGCCAGGAATTGAACCCAGGTTGTTTGTGTTCAAGGCATATAGCCCTACTACTGTGTTATCTTCGGCCCCAGACAAATATTCTTTTTTTTTTTTTTGGTTTTTGGGCCACACCCTGTGACGCTCAGGGGTTACTCCTGGCTATGCACTCAGAAGTTGCTCCTGGCTTCTTGGGGGACCATATGGGACGCCGGGGGATCGAACCGCGGTCCGTCCTAGGCTAGCGCAGGCAAGGCAGGCACCTTACCTCCAGTGCCACCGCCCAGCCCCCAGACAAATATTCTTTTTTTTTTTTTTTTGTGTGGTTTTTGGGTCACACCCGGCAGTGCTCAGGGGTTTTTCCTGGCTCTGTGCTCAGAAACTGCTCCTGGCAGGCACGGGGGACCATATGGGACGCCGGGATTCGATCCGATGACCTTCTGCATGAAAGGTAAACGCCTTACCTCCATGCCATCTCTCCGGCCCCTAGACAAATATTCTTAACCACAGTAATTCCTGACTTCCCTGGAAGATGATTTCTTTTTTCTTTTCTTTTTTCTTTTGGTTTTTGGGCCATACCCGGTGGTGCTCAGGGGTTACTTCTGGCTATCTGCTCAGAAATAGCTCCTGGCAGGCATGGGGGACCATATGGGATGCCAAGACTCGAACCTACCATTTTAGGTCCTGGATCGGCTGCTTGCAAGGCAAACGCCGCTGTGCTATCTATCTCTCTGGCCCAAGATGATTTTTTTTTTTTGGTTTTTGGGTCACACCCGTTTGACGCTCAGGGGTTACTCCTGGCTATGCACTCAGAAATCACCCTTGGCTTGGGGGGACCATATGGGATGCCGGGGGATCGAACCTCTGTCTGTCCTACGCTAGAGCTTGCAAGGCAGACACCTTACCTCTAGTGCCACCTTCCCGGCCCCAGATGATTTCTTTTTAAGATTTCTTTGTAAGATGAGTTAGTTGAATTAAATGAAACCATAATGTTCAGAAAATACTTTCTGGGCCACCCTTGGTGAAATTCAAGGGCTACTCCTGGTTCTGTGCTCAGTGACCAACCTCCTGCTGGGTCAGGAGAATGACAGTACTTGACCTCGTCCCATCTCCAGCACTGCAGAAGAGTCAGCTCATAGCTGACTGCTGCTTCCTTGTTATTTCCTAGGGAAGCGATTGGCACAGGTTTTAGAACCAGTTGGAGGCCCTTGGTTGAAAATTTTTTCTTTCATAGGAGACAAAACCCCCATGAGCCCGCCCCTATAAGCTGTTGGTCTGGGGCAGGTCCTCCCAGAAGGTCTGGGGCCAGAGAAAGAGAGGAGAGGGCTCGGTGGCCCCATATGTGGTTCCCCAAGCACTACCCCACAAATCAGAGATGCTTCTGCTCAACCCCTAATAAGCCTAAGGTCACAAGTCAGCTCATAGCCGTGGCTTGGGGCTCTGGGAACCCGATGTGGTGCCAGTATGGTGCCACTAGGGATCAAACTCTGGTCAACCATCTGTTGTCTAGCTGAGATTGTTAACCCTTTCTGGACCTCATGCCTCTCCTGGTCTGGTTCTCTCATGTGATGTCCTTATTCACAGGGTATAGATGGCTAACACATTTATTTCCCTAATTTAATGTTTCTCACAATCATACATGGAGTAAAGCCTCAAAACGAACATTTCTACAAGTTTGTTCATTATTGAAATTATTTTTTTGCCACACCAGCAATGCTCAAGGGTTACTTCTGGCTCTTCACTCAGGAATCACTCCTGGCAGTGCTCAGAGCACCATATGGTCTGCCAGGGATCAAACCTGGATTGGCTACAGCACGGCAAGCATCTTTTCCACAGTACTAGCCTCTCCTTACTAATGTTTTGGTTTTGGGGCCATGCCTGGCAGTGCTCTGGACTTACTCCTGGCTCTGTGCTCAGGGATCCTAGCTGTGCTCGGACCTCATGTGGTGCCGTTGGGAACAGAACATGGTCAGGCACCTGCAAATTAAGTGCCCCCCCCCTCCCTGTATTATCTCTCTGATGCAAGTTTTGGGTCATTGATTAAGAACCTTAGTTGGCACAGAGAGCCAGATCTAGTGGTTTGAGCACAGCCTTTCCCTGCAGAACACTGCTTCCACACCTCACAGGGCAGATCCTGAGCCTCTCCTTCCTCTCCTAAAGAAAAAAACAGGAAAAAAGCAAACATCACTGCTCTTTGCAGCAACTCAAGAAGAGTTGGGTGGAAGATGTCCTGACTGTTTTCATTTCCTCTCTGTCATCTCTCACTTCTCTGATCACTGCCTGCTGGAAGCTTGGAGCATATTCGAGATGTTGGCTGATCAGAAGGACCAGGGCAAGAACTGGCCTTTTTTCAGAGTGGGGGTGGGACTGTGGTTCAAGTGGTGGCACCCCTGTCTAACTTTGTTCCCTTTGCCCCCCACTGGCCCAGTTCTTGGGGGAAGAGGACGCTGCAGTGACTAGACTGATCTTGTCTGGCTGTCTCTGCTCAGCTGTTTTTTAAGGAACTGGAATGTCAATGATTATCATTTAAAACTTTTATTTTTTATTTTCTTCTGGCTCGCAGTGCCAGGGATGGAACTCAGGACTCAGGGCCTCACACATGCAAGTGCTCTGCTGTTGAGTTACCAACCTGGACCCTAGCATTGGCATCATTCTGAATATTTCTTAGGGTTACTTGTTAGATTTGTTTGTTTGTTTGTGTTTTGGGCCACACCCAGTGATGCTCAGGGGTTACTCCTGTCTATGCGCTCAGAAATTGCTCCTGGCTTGGGGGGGGGGAACCACATGGGACGCAGGGGATTGAATAGCGGTTTGTCCTAGGCTAGCGCAGGCAAGGCAGCCGCCTTACTACTTACCCACTGCTCCAGCCCCTTACTTGCTAGATTTTTATTATCAGCATCAAATCGGGTTTGCAAGCCAGCATCGGTCAGGGTAAACCTGGGAATGTGGACATGGCAGGCAGGTTTGTGGCTGAGGAAGAAACCAGCCTTCCTAAGCTGTGTATTCTTGGGGCTGGAGCCATATTTACGCAGTTAGGGCACTTGCCTTATATGCAACAGACTGGGGTTCAATCCTTGACCCCTCTTGTGGTCCCCTGAATCTGCCAGGAATGATTCTTGAGCATTGCCAGGGCTCTATGTTTTACTTATAGTCTGTATAAGTGACTCATGCTCTTTTTTTGTTTTGTTTCTTTGTTTTTTTGTTTTTGGGTCACACCTGGCAGTGCTCAGGGGTTACTCTTGGCTCTGTGCTCAGAAATCACCCCTGGCAGGCACAGGGGACCATATGGGATGCCGGGATTCAAACCACCGTCCTTCTGCATGAAAGACAAATGCCTTACCTCCATGCTATCTCTCTGGCCCACTCATGCTCTTTTTTGATGCTCAGGGGTTTCTTCTGGCTATGTGCTCAGAAATCGCTCCTGGCTGAGGGACCATATGAGACACTGGGCATCGAACCCAGGTCCTGGATCAGCCGCGTGCAAGGCAAATGCCCTACCCCTGTGCTAATGCTCTGGCCCAACTCATGCTCTTAACTTAGAATAAATGGCATGGGATTACTGAGAATCTGAGGCCAAGCCAAGGCTCCTCAGTTATTTCTCCAGTACCTGTGATGTTTTAGGCCTCGTGTGGCCAACACACTTCCGATTCACTTGCTCTTAAACATCATGTGGCTAAACTAAGTGAACAATTATACCCATTTCACAGGGCTATTATGGGGGAAAGGGGAGACTGTGTTGGCACAAGTGGTTATTTATACCAGCTAAAGAATTCATGTGGCCAGGGAGCCATATGAGAAGCTGTGCTGCTTATTTGGGGCTCAAACCCCTGGCTCCTCCTTAAAGATCTGAAGCAGGTGCTCAGCTGGAATTCTCCCAGGGGTGGTCTGGGAACCAGGCTAGAACCTGGCCCCGTGTTCAGGTTGTGCACTCTGCTCTTGAGGGCCCCATTTTTCAGGACCGATGCACTTCGTTTTCTGCCTTTCTGTTTTGTGTTTCTTTTTGGGTGACATCTGTGGTGGTGCTTGGGGGCACTCCTAGCTGTGCCTGGGGCGCCATCGGGAAAAAGGGATCAAATGTGTGCTTAGTACATAGTTATTTTCTCTCTGTTAATCTCAGAAAGGAGATGAAGAATAGTACCAGAGGGGCCTTGGTAATGAGCTCAACTGTGTGTGTGTGTGTGTGTGTGTGTGTGTGTGTGTGTGTGTGTGTGTGTGTGTGTGCATGTGACACCTCACAATGCTCAGGGGTTACTCCTGCCTCTGCACTCAGGGATCACACCTGGCAGTGCTCTGGAGATCCCATGGGATGCTGGAGATCAAACTCTAGGTCTGTTGTGTGCAAGGTAAATGCCCTCCCCACTGCACACTCTTTGGCCCAAGGTGAAATTTCTCTCTTAGAAATTTTTTTTGGGCTACTTCCAGTGGTTCTGGCGATTCTTGGAGTTGCCCACCCTGGGGATTCCAGTGCATGCATGTGTATGCCCTGACACCCGTCCTAAATCCCAGGTGTTTCTTTTTTCTTAGGTTTTGGGTCCCACCTAGCAGTGCTCAGGAATTGATTACTTCTGGCCTCTGTGCTTAGGAATTACTCCTGGGGTGCAGGGGATTGAACTTAGGTCAGCTGCAGTCATGGCAAGCACCTTACCCCTGTACCAACTCTTCAACTACTGCAAGTATTTCTCTTCACTGCAGAAGTTTATAGAAAGTCTTTTTTTTGTTTGTTTGTTTTTTGTTTTTGTTTTTGGGTCACACCATTGATGCTCAAAGGTTACTCCTGGCTATGCACTCAGAAATCATTCCTGGCTTGGGGGGACCATATGGGACACCGCGGGATCGAACCTCTGTCCATCCTAGGTTAGTGCTTGCAAGGCAGACGCTCTACTGTTCGAGGCACCAATCTGACCCTTTCTTTTGATTTTGTTTTTGGGTCACACCTGGCAGCGCTCAGGTTACTCCTGGCTCAGGGGACCATATCAGATGCCAGGATTTGAACCATTGTCCCTCCTGCGTTGGCTGCGTGCAAGGCAAATGCCCTACTGCTCTTCGGCCCCTATAGAAAGTCTTTATTTATTTTATTTTAGTTTTACAAATATTTTTACAAACCCTTGTGTTGAGGGCTGACTTTCAATAGATTGCAGCGGGGGAGCTGCTCTGCTTCGTACGAAACCCTGACCCAGAAGCAGGTTGTCTATGAATGGTTTAGCGCCAGGTGCCCTATGAACATGCCATGCATGGCGGGGTTCCTGAGAAGAGCGGCTCTCCTCACCGGACCCCGGTCCCTAGAAAGTCTTTATCTGCTGATTTTCTTATCTGTAGATTCAGCAGCTAAATTTGATATAATAAACAGTAATTGGGGCCAGAGTGATAGCACAGCAGTAGGGCGTTTGCCTTGCATGTGGCTGACCCAGGATGGAACCGGGTTCAATTCCCAGCATCCCATAGGAATGATTTCTGAGTGCAAAGCCAGGAGGCACCCTGAAGTGCCACTGGGTGGACTCAAAAACCTAAAAACAAACAAATAGCAATAGAATGACTGTTAGAAATATGTATTTTTTTCAAATAGTTTTTTTTCGAGGGTGGTGGTTAGGGTCACACCAGTGATGCTCAGGGGTTACTTCTGGTTCTGTACTCAGGAATCACTCTGGCTGTGCTTTGGAGAGCCTGTGGGAGGCTGGGTATCAAACCCAGGTTGGCTGTGTGCACAGCAAGCACACTCCCTACTGTGTTAACTCTTGCCCTTTTAAAGTGACTTTTGTTCTGTTTTGGTCTTGTTTTTTGGGGGGTTGCTCCCATCAGTACTCATAGTCCCTATTGGTGCTATAGCAGAAATGGGGGTACTGCATTCCAAGTCTTTGTTCAGCCCCTCAAGCTGTCTCTTGTCCCTCCTTTCAAATATATTCAGTTTTCACACTTTTTAATTTTGATATGAGAAGAAAAAGTTTTGTTAGAAATAAATGTCTGGGGTCCAGAGAGATTGCATGAAGGTAAGGCTCTTGCCTTTCATGCAGAAGGACGGTGGTTCAAATACCGGTATCCCATATGGTCCCCCGTGCCTGCCAGGAGCGATTTCTGAGAGTAGAGCCAGGAGTAACCCCTGGGCGCTGCTGGGTGTGACCCAAAAAACAATAAATAAATAAATAAATAAATGTCTGAACTATTTGACATGTACAAAATTTAATACAAGGTAACTTTTTGTGGTTGTTGATGAGAAAAAGCCTGTGGTTCTCGGGGTTCACTCTAGGCTCTGTGCTCAGGGATCACTCCCGGTGGGACTTGGGCACTATATGGGGTGCTGGAGATTGAGCTCCAGGTCAGCTGTGTGCAGGGCAAGTGCCCAACCCAGTGCATTTTCTCCCTGGCTCCCAAATAAAATGTAACTTCCCAGGAGTAATCTAATATGTAAGTGTAGGAAGAAGCGTGGTTATCTTTACTTAGAACTCTTGTCTATATTGCATTTTGACCAATAACCAAATAATTATTGAGGAAAAAATGTGAGATTAAAGACTTTCCAGGGATCAGAGAGATAGTACAGTAGGACTATAAAGTCCCTGATGCTTTATGTGTCCTCTGTCACCCCTCTGGAGTGATCCCTGACACAACCAGCAGTAATTCCGGAACACTGCTGGATAGTTTCCAAGATGATGATGATGATGATGATGATGATAATAATAATAATAATAATAATAATAATAATAATAGTAGTAGCAAATACACACATACTTTCCAAGTGAAAGATAGTACAACACTTACCTTGCAAGCTGCCAATCCTAGATCTGGGTTCGGTCCCCAGTTCTACCTAGGATACACTGCTGGAAGTTACCCACAAGCCCAGAGCTAGAAGTAAGTCTGAGCATCTCTGGACGTGTTTCCAGTACAAAACAAACCAGGGACTGGAACAATAGCACAGCAGTAGGGCATTTGCCTTGCATGTGGCTGGGACGTACCCGGGTTCGATCCCTGGCACCCATGTGTCATCCCCTCTCAGTCTGCCAGGAGCCATTTCTGAGCGCAGAGTCAGGAGTAACCCCTAAGTGCTGCCAGGTATGGCCCAACCCCCCCCCCCAAACCCAAACAAACAGAAGAAAAGATAAAAGAAAATCAACAACCAAAAGACTTTCCCAAAGGTTTCATGATGCTGTTTGCAAACTGTTTTATATGAAAGTCTGAGCAACTTCCATTGAGTTGTTTTTCAGTGGCTGCATTCAGGATGTGAGGGGAAAGTTAGGCTGTGACTAAAAGCCGCAGGTGCTTCTCACCGGCTCACACTAGCTGTAAATAAGGATGAGCTATTTTCCAGAGAAGCTTCCAGAAGCCTCCATTTGAGTAAGCAGGCAAAGGCATGGTACGATCTCTGATGTGGTCAGCCAGTCCAGTGCATCTTGTTTGCGATTTAGGAGAGACCTGCAAGCTTCCACCCTGATGCTTGAGGCACCAAATTTCCCTTTTCCTGGGAGAGGAGGCCACGATTCTGAGCCTGGGCTGCCCAGGCCCGAGTGTCACTTTGCTGCCAGCGCTGGGCAGCAGCCAAGTCAGGGCGGTCACCGCTCGGACACCTGAGCACTGGAAAAGGCACCGTTGCCCTGTTGGCACCGCCTTGATGCTTGCCTCCCCTTCTCTACCTCCTTTCGTTCTTTTGACCCTGTCCCCTGTGTCCTCTCTCTAGGCTCCTGGCCCGACAGCTGGTGCCTGGATCTCAGCTCCCTCAAGGCCACCTCTTGGGACTCGGCGCTGCCCTGATGAGCCCAAGCTGCGCCTGTCGGCTGCCTGTGAAACTCCCTCAGCAGTGGCATGATGGCGTCGGCGGTGGTGGACAGTGGTGGGTCTCTTCTGGAGCTTTCCGGTGGTGGCTTGAAACGCCAAGAGGTCAGACATCTCCGTGTATTCCCTGCTCTTTGTCCCAGGAAAGCCAGGCAGGCATAGCAGAAAGCGTATAAGGGACCCCAGAGATAGCACATTGGGGAGGGCATTTGCCTTGCATGGACACATCCCTGGCATCCCTATCTATATAGGTCCTTCGAGCACTTCCAGAAGTAAATTTTGAGCACAGGGTCAGGAGTAAATCCTGAGAAATGCTGAGCACTGTTTTGTGACCCCAAAACATAAATAAACAAACAAACAAAAATAAGAAAAAAGTTATAAGCATATTAACATGTCCAGTGTTTGGGTGGGAGCGATAGCACAAGGGGAAGGATATTTATTTGCTTTGCATGTGGCTAACCCATGTTTGATCCTCGGAATCATATATGGTCCCCCAAGCACCGTCAGGAATACTAACCCCTGAGCATTGCTGGATGTGGCCCCCAAACCAACCAAACAATTAAAAAGGCCCAATAGTCACTGTTAACTGTCACTCATCCAGACCACAAAATGATATTACTCCACTCAGGAAGATCAAAATTAGGAAGCACCATGTTTAGGAAAGTGTAGGAACATTTATACATTACTCTATTGTTTTGGGGCCACGCCTGGCAGTGCTCAGGGCTTCCTCCTGGCTTTGCATTCAGGAATCACTCCTGGAGTGGCTCGGGGACTGAATGGCACTGAGCATGGAACCTAGGTCAGTTGTGTGCAAAGCCAGTGCCTCACCTGCTGTACTAGCAGCAGATTTGGAAAGGTATAGCATATTATTTAGATGGGTGGGAAGCAGACCACTGACAACCTTTACCTGGATGAGTGGGCAGGGAAGAGGGTGATGGTGGGCACAGGGTGACTGGTCTAGGGGTACAGGAGACTTTTGGGGTGATAAGAATTTCTAGAGATATATTTTATGTTTATTTTCATTAGACACAGTTTTGTGATGGCCTTTGTGAAAATCATGAGCTATACATTTATTTTGATTTTGGGGCCACACCTAGAAATGCTTAGGAGTTACTCCTGGCTCTGCACTCAGGGTTCACCCCAAGCCCACAAAGAGTCAAGTTGTGGGGATCAAACCTGAATCAGCCACGCACAAGGCAAGTGCCCTTCCCATTGGCCCCTGTTCTAGGTCTTTTCATGCACAAGTAGAATATATCGCAGGAATCATATGTAGCTCCCCAGCAGCCTGCAGGGAGTTGGGTTAGCCTCTGAGCGCCATGTGTGGGGCTGTCCCTTCCCCAAAAGCTGCCTGCATGGTCCTTGATGGCCATTTGCTGGCCCATGTGCCCCAAGGATGCGGTGACAGAGCAAGGGAATGCAGCAGCAACTCTGCACTCAGAATCAGGATCTCTTGGCTTGATTGTTTGATCTCCTACTGGGGTCCATGGCCCCCAATGAAATGAGCTGCTTTGATAACTCTTGGGTTTCAGGGAAGTTACAGGAAACTGAACTCTGTGCCCAGGATCGCAAACTACACCGCTTTGACAGGCTCTTTGTCTTAAGTCCGGATCTACCTGGTGGGACCCTGTTGTGCTTGCTGACAATCTCTGATGAAGCAGTTTGGGGGCATGCCAGGTACCCACCAGAGAGGAGCTGCATTTGGCGTATTGTAGTGAGTGTGTGCTCCAGGGATCTGAGCCAGATTACAGTGATCCTCAGCAAAATAACCTAGTAGACGTGCAAATTCTGACTGTATTATTATAACACAAAGTCTGCTGATTCTTTCACTCTCCAAGTGCATTCCACCGCCACACACAGCTTTAATTATCACACTTGGCAGTCATGCTGGGCATAGGAAGGGAGTTGAACCAAACTGTTGCATCTGTGATGCTCTGTCAGTGTTTTTATAGTTGTTGAGCCTTTTCTTTGAACCTGGCTACAAATGTCCAGTTCTTCCCTTTCCTGGAATTTGGCCTGAGTGGTTGAAAAGAAGTTGAATAGGTAGAGAAGGTCATTTCAGCCTATAAAAGAACACAAGCTGGGCCGAAGCGATAGTACATCAGGGAGGGCATTTGCCTTGCATGTAGCTGACCTAGGTTCCATCCCCAGCATCCCGTATGATCCCCTGCACCTCGTCAAGGGTGACTGCTGAACACCGTTGGGTTGTGGCTCCCCCACAAAACCAAGCAAAAGAAACACAAGAAATTCCATTATACGAGCAAAGCTCATGAATGTATAAAAACCAAACCATGGGAATTTTGTAGCTGCTCAAACATTTAGGGGCTAAGAAGGTCACCAGACAGCTGTGACGCGATGTGGGGACACTGGAAGGGGGCCAGCCAGCTGCCTGGACCCTGCCCTGCACCTGTTCCCTGCTCTCAGGCCTGGAGCCTGGACTTTCTTTCTCTTTTGGGATTGGTGTAGGGGCAGGTGGTTGTATAGTGCATTTGCCCTGTGGGGTGTGGGGGGCTGAACTAATGCTGGCTGTGTACGAGGTGCCCTCCTGGTTAGTGTATTGTCTCTCTGGTCCCTGGAGTTCACTTTCCAATAGCAGAATGTTCTATGAAATATTGAACATGTGTATAAAAACGATCCAACTGGGGGTGCCAGAGTGATAGCACAGTGGTAGAGTACTTTGTTTGCCTTGCACACAGTGGTAGGGTGTGGCCAACCCAGGACAGACCCGGGTTCGATTCCCAGCATCCTCCGAGCTTCCAGGAGCAATTTCTGAGTGCAGAGCTAGGAGTAACCCCTGAGTGCTTCTGAATGTGGCCCCAAAACAAAACAAAACAAAACAAAACAAAATGAAACAAAAAATCCAACTGGGCCTGGAGTGATAGTTCAGCAGGGAGGGTGTTTGCCTTGCACACTACCTACTGGGGTTCGATCCCTGGCATACCATATGGTCCCTAAGTCTGCCAAGGGTGATTCTTAGAGTGCAGACCCAGGAGTAACCTCTGATCACTGCTGGGTGTGGACCAAAACCAGAATAAAACAAAAAGATCAAACTTTACTGCGGCTTTATATTATTATTTATCACTATCACATTATTATTGTTGCCATGTCCAGTTATGCTCAGGACTTATTCCTCGCTCTGTACTCAGGAATTACTCCTGGTGGGCTCTGTGAACCATAGGGGATGGGACCCAGCTCTGTGGCATGCTAGGCCAGCGACCTGCCCACACTGCTGGCCCTGCACAGCTCTGAACTCGATCCCTGCTTTGCTCTGTCCTGAACACACACACACACATGTACACAGATGTAGACACGACTCTGGAGCCTGCTCAAGTGTCCTGGGTGACGCCACCTCCCCTTTGCTCTCGTATCAGGATGGGGAGAAGGTTCCTGAGTACCCTGCGGTGATTGTGGAACCCGTCCCGAGTGCCCGGCTGGAGCAGGGCTACGCGGCACAGGTGCTGGTGTATGACGGCGACACATACCTGCTGCAGGATGTGGCCGAGGAACAGGAGGTGGAGACGGAGAACGCGGAGCCGGGTAAGTGCCTCCCCGCCCGTGACTAGTGCCCCTTTTCCTGCATACAGGTGTTTCCCTTGCTGTTCTTTGTGCTGCCCGGAGTTTCTTTTCAGGGTCCGAATAATGTCATTTTCATAATTTGGTCGTTATGAGTATTGCCTCCTGATTTTTTATGCAGAAATCAGGTTAGTCTAAGTTAGTTTACAGTGTTGGGGCCGGAGTGAGAGCACAGAAGGGAGGACGTTTGCCTGTGGCTGACCCAGGTTCAATTCCCAGCATCCTATAGGCTGGGTTTCCTGAGCCTGCCAGAAGTGATTCTTGAGTGCAGAGCCAGGAGTAACCCCTGAGCGCTGGTGGGTGTGGCCTCAAAACAAAAGGAAAAAACCCCAGGAAAATGTGATATTCCTATTCTGCATGGGAGCAGAGACTCCTTTTACTCGGGAGCCTCTGGGTTGCATCCATCACTGGCATTTTCTTGCTCAGCTTCTGCACATGTTGTTGTCCTAGCCTGTGTGGTGAGAGATGATTGTGTATTTAGTGGGGCATAGGATGTGCAATTCTCGAAGGAACTTTTTTTTGCATGATCTTTATTTATTTGAATGTGCCTTTTATTTATTTAGTTTTTGGCTTTTGGGTTACATCCGGTGACACTCAGGGATTGATTATTCCTGGCTATATGCTAAGAAATCTCTCCTGGCTTGGGGGGCCATATGGGACACGGGGAATTGAACCGCGATTCATCCTAGGCTGGCACACACAAGGCAGACGCCTTATGGCTTGCGCCACTGCTCCAGCCCCTGCCCTTTTTTTTTTTTTGGTTTTTGGGCCACACCCGGCAGTGCTCAGGGGTTACTCCTGGCTGTCTGTTCGGAAATAGCTCCTGGCAGGCTTGGGGGACCATATGGGACACCGGGATTCGAACCAACCACCTTTGGTCCTGGATCGGCTGCCTGCAAAGCAAATGCTGCTGTGCTATCTCTCCGGGCCCTGCCCTTTTTTTTTTTAATGATCAAAGGAGTCTTTTTATTTTCCCCATCAATTATTCAAAAAGTGGAGTTTTGGGCCTGAGAGATAGCATGGAGGTAGGGTGTTTGCCTTGCATGCAGAAGGATGCTGGTTTGAATCCTGGTGTCCCAAATGGTCCCCCGAGCCTGCCAGGAGCAATTTCTGAGCATAAAGCCAGTAGTAACCCCCTGAGCGCTGCCGGGTGTGACTCAAACCCCCCCAAAGTGGAGTCTTTTACCAGAAGTCTTATTTTGTGATCATAGCTGTAAAAATTTGCCTCTCGCTATCACAGCTGTAATTAGTCAACATTCCAAGCTCCTCAGATTATTTCTGGGAATGTAGTTGTGAATGTCTTGTGAGTGTATCTGACAGAAAAGACAGTATTGGGCTGTCTGATGCTCCCAGAGTCAGAGCTGGGGCTTTTCCCAGGGCATCACCCATGCCCTACTCAGGGACAGACACCCTGCTGGCATGTCACAGGCGCATGGAGAAGCCTTCTGGCATGTTTTGTGGAGCTGGCGGGAAAAAATATGGTGTTGGTGCAAAAGCATTAGCACAGTGGGGTGGGCATTTGCTTTGCTTGTGGCCTACCTGGGTTTTTTTTTTTTGTTTGTTTTTTGTTTTTTGTTTTTTTGGGCCACACCCGTTTGATGCTCAGGGGTTACTCCTGGTTAAGCGCTCAGAAATTGCCCCTGGTTTGGGGGGACCATATGGGACACCGGTGGGTAGAACCGAGGTCCTTCCTTGGCTAGCGCTTGCAAGGCAGGCACCTTACTTCTAGCGCCACCTCGCCGGCCCCGCCAACCTAGGTTTGATCTCTGAAATCCCATAGGGTACCCTGAGCCTGCCAGGAGTGATTCTGAGTGCAGAGCCAGGAGCAACCCCTGAGCGCCACTCCATAGTGACCCCCAAACAACACAACACAACAAAAAAATCATAAAAATGCTGCCTTCCCATTGCCAAGTACTCAGAGACAGATTGACTTGGTTTGAGCAAAGTGGGTCAGATGTGGTTCTGCCGTATTGCCACTGTCCTGGGTAGTGCAGCCTGTAGTATGGGGACAGGGACCGAGCAGGTGCAGGGAGGACTGAGCCCTGTCCCCAGAGTCGTGACAGTGCCCAAAGGCAGGTGGCCAAGAGGGATTTGACCTGGAGGGATTTTCTTTCTGAGAAGAGTAGCTCCAACAGATCAGGCTTTGTGCAGGAGGATGATGGTATGTTTAAATAGCTGTTGCGGAAAACTTGTGGCTTGCAGGAAGGTGGGACAGCTTAAGGTGCATGTGAGTGTCTGAAGGTGTTTTGATGGAGAAAATAAGGAAGGGACCTGGGTTCGATTATTAGCACCCCATATGGTCCCTCAAACCTAGCAGGATTGATTCCTGAGTTTAAGTTAGGAGTAAGCCCAAGGTATTGCTGGGTGAGGTCCCAAAAACTCCTGCCTCCAATTTTTTTTTTTTTTAAACAAGAATAAGGAGTAAGTCATGAGCACTCCTCAATGAAACCCAACAACCAAATAAATTTCAGATGGGGTTGGATCACATCTGGCACTTCTCAGGGACTCCTCCTGGTGCAGTGCCCAAGAGCGACCCCTTGTGGTGCTGGGGGTCATACATGGTTTTGAGATGGAAACCAGAGCCTGAGATTGGCTCCATGCCAGGAGAGTGCTTTAACCCTAAACCTTAAATCTTTTTTTCTGGCCCCTCGGATGCCTGCCTGCCTTTCGTTTTCTTTCTTTCTTTCTTTCTTTCTTTCTTTCTTTCTTTCTCTATTTCTTTCTTTCTTTTTCTTTCTTTCTTTCTTTCTTTCTTTCTTTCTTTCTTTCTTTCTTTCTTTCTTTCTTCTTTTTCTTTCTTTCTTTCTTCTTTTTCTTTCTTTCTTCTCTCTTTCTTTCATCTTTCTTTCTTTCTTCCTCTCCTCTCTTCTTTCTTTCTTTCTTTCTCTTTCTTTCTTTCCTCTTTTTTTTTTTTTTGTTTTGTGTTTTTGTTTTTTTTTTTTTTTGGTTTTTGGGCCACACCCGTTTGACGCTCAGGGGTTACTCCTGGCTATGTGCTCAGAAATTGCCCCTGGCTTGGGGGACCATATGGGACGCCGGGGGATCGAACCGCGGTCCTTCCTTGGCTAGCGCTTGCAAGGCAGACACCTTACCTCCAGCGCCACCTACCCGGCCCCTTTCTTTCCTCTTTCTTTCTCTTTCTTTCTTCTCTCCTCTCTTTCTTCTCTCCTTCCTTCCTTCCTTCCTCCTTCCTTCCTTCCTTCCTTCCTCCTTCCTTCCTCCTTCCTTCCTTCCTTCCTTCCTTCCTTCCTTCCTTCCTTCCTCCTTCCTTCCTTCCTTCCTCCTTCCTTCCTTCCTTCCTTCCGGTATTTGAGCCATACCTGGCCATTCTTAGGGCTTATTCTTTTCCATGAGCATATGAATCACTCTTGGCGTTGCTTGGGAGGACTACCTGGGGTACCAGGGATGGCACCAGGGTCAGCCTCCTGCAAAGCAAGCGCTTCAGCCACTATATTAGCTCTCTGGCCCTCAGCTACTTTTTTGTTTCTTTGTTTTGTTTTTGGGTCACATCTGGTAGTGCTGAGGGGTTTCTCCTGATTCTGCTTTTAGGAATTACAACTGGCAGTGTTGAGGGGGCCATATGGGATACGGAGATCAGAAAATCCCTAACATAAATACCTAATTTCCAAAATGCTCTTCTTCAGATCAACACTCCTATTTCCAGACCTCCCTGCTTTCCTGACAGTCACTGCTGGGGTCACTCTCAAGCACAGAGCCAGGAACAGTCCCCAGAGCAATAGCACAGCAGACACATGGGACCAACCTGGGCTTCATCCCCAGCACAGAGGAGTGATTCTTGCACACAGATACCACAAGGCCTCCTGAGCCTGCCTGGAGTGATTCCAGAATGTAAACCCAAGAGTAAGCCCCAAGTACTTCTGGGTGTGACCCTTAAACAAACAAAAAAGAATGATTTATGTAAAAATCTAAAATACTCTTTTTATTAGTGTTAAATATTGAATACTTGGGGATTTTTAAACTACGAATAGGTAGTCATTCAGAAAAATGTAAATATTCTTTCAAAGACAAAATTGAAGCACTTACATTGATTCCGTCAGTCTCATGCTCGTGCCTTAAACTCGTGTCTCAGTTTTGTTTCTTTGCCTGTGTTCTCCCAGCTTGATGCTCAAGGCCACTCAGCCTGGAAGGGCGCTGGTCTCCTCCAGCTGGGCCTGTGAGTTGGCTCTCTGGCACTAGGATTGGTTTTATTTGTCTTTAGTTTTTTATTTGTTTGTTTGTTTGTTTTTGGGTCACACCTGGCAGCGCTCAGGGATTACTCCTGGCTCTGTGCTCAGAAATCACTCCTGGTTCAGGGGACCATAGAGGATGCCAGGAATTGAACCGGGGTTCGTCCTGGGTTGGCTGCGTGCAAGGCAAACGCCTTACTGCTGTGCTATCACTCCAGTCCCAGTTTTAGTTTTGTCCCACACTTAGCTCTGCATTCAGGGATTACTTCTGGTGAGGTTTGGGGGGACCATTTGGGGTGCCAGGGATTGAATTCAGGCCAATGGCCTGCAGGTCATGTGCTCCACCTACTGTCCTGTTTCTCTAGCCAAGATTATTTTTGTTTTGTTTTGTTTTGTTTTGGGGTCATACTTGGCAGTGCTCAGGGCTTACTCCTGGCTCTACACTTAGCAATTACTCCTGGAAGGCTCAGAGGATCATATGGGATGCCCGGGATTGAGATCATCTGCCCACCAGCAAGACAAACGCCCTCCCCACTGTGCTAATAATTCTCTAGGCCCCTGGCCAATATATTTTTTAAGAGCAATACATGCTCATTGGAAAATTGGAAAGATTGCAAAAAGTAAAGGGTGAAAGTAATCCATTGGTTTATCAATGACAAAATAAAAATGACTTATTTTCACACATTAATTATGTGTTAAAATGCACATTTTAAGCACAATTAGGTGCTATTATATGTGATGCTAATTTGTTATCAAGAAATCTTTCTTAACAAAGTGAGATTGAAAGTGGTTTGATTAAAAAAAAAAAGTGGTTTGTTAGTTTCCTGCTTCCCTTTACCCATCCCTCATCATTGGGAACAAAATCTTTCCACTCAGGGCGGGAAAACTCAGGTCAGGTTTTATTAGCAAAATCCTGCATGCTCACTGATGTTGGTGCTTCATATTGTGTGTGTGTGTGTGTTTGTGTGTATGTGTTTGTGTGTTTGTGTGTATGTGTGTCCTTGCAAGGCCTGGGGGTGTCCTCTGTGTTTGTGGGGTTGTGCAGGACCAGTATTTTAACTTTAGAGGGGAAATTGGACTCCTGGTATTCTTTTTTTTCATACTGAGGACCTTCTCCTGGCTCTGCACTTAGGGATCACACTTGGTGGTGCTCAGGAGACCATAGGAGATTCCAGGAATGGAACCTGGTGTCAGCTGCATGCAAGGCAAGCGCACTGTACTTGTTCTCTGGCCTAAGTCCTGATATTTTTTTGTAACAAATCAAGTGTCTGTTGATTGTGTGACAAAGTAATCATGGATCATAACCGAATTCTGAGGATTTTGTGTAGAAGTCAGTCATTGTTGAAGCCTGTGGGAGAGAGGTAAAGAGGATAAAGGAAAGGGAGAGGAAGAGGAAGAGAAAGAGAAAGAGGAAGGAGAGGGATAAAAAAGGAAGGCTACCTGGGAAGGCAGAGAGAGGCAGAGGTTGGGATATACCCATCTTGGAACCACAGGTCTGGGATCTGGAGATGAGGCGTGAAAAGAAAGACATTTATTTCCAACAATTATAAAACCACTGAAAATAATGGAGGAATTTCCAAAATTAAACTAAGCTTGACGGATATAACAAGATGAAAATGCAGGGGAAAACCTGTGCATGTGTTAGTTAAGACAGAATATAAGGGGCTGGAGAGATAGCATGGAGGTAAGGCGTTTGCCTTACGGTGGTTTGAATCCCGGCATCCTACATGGTCCCCTGTGCCTGCCAGGGGCGATTTCTGAGCACAGAGCCAGGAGTAACCCCTGAGTGCTGCTGGGTGTGGACCCCCCCCCCCAAAAAAAAAGACAGAATATAAGCCCCAAGCATGAAGAAATCTTTCACATAACCAAGTTGGAGTCTGCTGTTTTTTATTTTATGAAGGGTGTCTCTCAAGTGATGGTCAGGGCCTGGGGCCACCCTGCTGGGGATTTGGAGTCTTAAGTGGAGCCTGGAATCCTAGGCAGGTGCTCCAAGTTGCTGAGCCCTTTCCTTGGCCTATTTCTCCGCTGTTTTCATTAATCACAAAAGCAAAATTCAATGAAAAATATATTCAGTCAGAAAAAAAATCCTTTATAACCAATGGAAACTAGTGGAATGAAGTAGAATTTAGCTAAGGTGGAAATATTTCATTGTAATGATGACTTTAAACCATTAAAAAAGGGGCTGGAGAGATAGTACAGCAGTAGGGTGTTTGCCTTGCATGTGGCTGATCTGAGACAGACCCAGGTTCAATCCCCTGCATCCCATATGGTTCCCCAACCCTGCCAGCAATGATTCTGAGCACAGAGCCAGGAGTAATCCTTGAGCCCCGACGGGTGTGGCCCAAAACCAAACCCGAAACACAAAAGGAAGACATGAAAATAGAAACATCAGAAAGTTACATACATCTACAAATCTAACCTTTAAATACCATATTTTCTGGTATATAAGACTGGGCATATAAGAAGACCCCCTACTTTTTCTGTTAAAATATAGGGATTGGGGGGCCAGAGAGATAGCATGGAGGTAGGGCATTTGCCTTGCATGCAGAAGGATGGTGGTTCAAATCTTGGCATCCCATATGGTTCCCCGAGCCTGTCAGGAGTGATTTCTGAGCATAGAGCCAGGAGTAATCCCTGAGCACTGCTGGGTGTGACACCCCCCCCCCCCAATATAGGGTTTGGGCTATATTCGCCATATAAGACTACCTCTGTTTTAATGCACACCAAATGGAAATTAAAAAATGTAAGAGAAAAAGAGTAGAACCCTCAAAGGTTGACAGTATATGTTTAATAAAGTTAGACTTTGGAGTGCCAACAATCATTTTACATTTGTCATTTGTAGCGAGTGATTTTTTTAATTGCGATCTACATTGAGAGCAGGGAGAGGGGTTGGCAGCGCTGGCTGGGGTGCAGTGATTAATAGGACAGCTAGAGGGAGACGAGGGCGACAGAGCGCCACCTCTGTGTCCCATAAAAACTAAACAGAGGACTGAGTACTGGAAAAATGTATACCAGCGGCTGGATGAGATGCGGTGCTCAGTAACTCAGCTCCGCTGTGTGCTCTGAAAGATGAATCAGGACAAGCAGAGGATTGAGTGATGTTGCCTGGCAGCTGGATGGGATGTGGCGGTAAGAGGGGGGCTGATCACTCGTCCCTGAAGCTGAAGTAAGTTTCAGCATGCCTTATACCAGCATATAAGATGACCCCCCGACTTTTCTTTTTTTTTTTTTTTTGTTTTTGGGCCACACCCGGCGGTGCTCAAAGGTTACTCCTGGCTGTCTGCTCAGAAATAGCTCCTGGCAGGCACAGGGGACCATATGGGACACCGGGATTCGAACCAACCACTTTTGGTCCTGGATCGGCTGCTTGCAAGGCAAACGCCGCTGTGTTATCTCTCCGGGCCCGACCCCCGACTTTTAAGAAGTTTTTCATAGGTTAAAAAGTCGTCTTATATGCCAGAAAATACTGTCTCCTTAACTGAAACTCCTTTTCGGAAAAGAAACAACAACAAAAATTTTTTTTTTTTTTTTTTGTTTTGTTTTGTTTTGTTTTTTGGGCCACACCCGGCGGTGCTCAGGGGTTACTCCTGGCTGTCTGCTCAGAAATAGCTCCTGGCAGGCACGGGGGAACCATATGGGACACCGGGATTCGAACCAACCACCTTTGGTCCTGGATCGGCTGCTTGCAAGGCAAACACCGCTGTGCTATCTCTCCGGGCCCAACAACAAAAATTTTTTTGCGCTCAGAGCGCTCCTGGAAGTTGCCAGCACCCTATCCCTACCTCAACACACCAGAGGCTACCATCTCCTCATTATTGCCCTATAGGGTCGGGGTCACTGTATCTGCTTGCTTTGGAAACCACTAATATAAAGCTAAAGCTGTCAGAATTGGCAGAAGTGGATCTGACTGCCAAATAGGCCTTTTTACCTCTTCCAAGAAGGAAAAACCAAGCTGAGATAGATGTCATTAAAAATGGCTCAAAGAACTGAACTATATAAGTAACAAGTCCCAGAAGAAAGATCTAAATATTATACCTTTCAAAATAGACTGCTCAGGGTTTAGTCCTGGCTTTGTGCTTGGAGATCATTCCTGGTGGGGCTTAGGGGCCACACAGGGTGCTGGACATCAAATCCTGGTCAGCTGTGTGTTAGGCAAGTGTCCCATCTACTGTACTCTGGTCCTTGTTGTCTCCCACCCCCCACCTCAAGTTATATACTGAATTTTCATTTTTGTTTGTTTGATTTTTTTGGGCCACATCCGTCAGTGTCTCTGCACTCAGGAGTTATTTCTGGCTGTACTCCGTGGATCATATGGGATGACAGGGATCGAATCTGGGTTGATCATGTGCAACTACCTTCCCTGCTGTGCTATCACTCTGACCCTTTGGTTGTCAATTTTATTGGGGGGGGGTCCCACCCAGTGGCGGCGCTCGGGTTACTCCTGGCTCTGTGCTTAGGGATTATTCCTGGCAGGCTCAGGGGACCATATGAGTTGCCAGGAATTGAACCGAGGTCCATCTGGGTTGGCGGCATGCAAGGCAGATGCCCTACTGCTGTGCTGTCTCTCCAGCCCCATGGCTGTCAATTTTAACTGTGTAGTAGATTGTAGTGGAATTTTCATGTTCAACAGAGTAGCACATGCAAAATCTACCATCATGCTGAAATGCACTAAATTAGAAATGGATAGTGAAAAGATAACAGACATACCTACCTAGGACCAGGGAGATTGCTCAGGTGTGAGTTTCTTGCCTTGAACACAGCTGGTCTGAGACCAGCTCAGATGCTGGTCTGAGCCATGGCACTGCTTAGGGTCTCCAGAGCCCTGCCAAGAGTGATCTCTGAGTGTAGAACCAGGGGTAAGTAAGTCCTGATCATCGCTGGGTGTGGACACTCCTCTCCCTGCCCCCCATAGTACATGACCATATTGTCAAATAAAAAAAAAAAAACAACTGGTGGATGGAAATAAAAATTGGTAAAAAAAATTATTGTACCCAAATAAGAAAGTATTGCTTATAAAAATTAAATGTCTTTTGAACTGAGAAATTTTAAACTGATAAGAACAGCTACTACACTTGATCTTAGCCAAAAGGCTGAGAAGCGATGCACTGAGAAATTTTATAGCTATAATGTGTTTGTTAAAGAGAAGTAAGAGGGGGGCCGGGCGGTGGCGCTGGAGGTAAGGTGCCTGCCTTACCTGCGCTAGCCTAGGAGACGGACCGCGGTTCGATCCCCCGGCGTCCCATATGGTCCCCCAAGCCAGGAGCGACTTCTGAGCGCATAGCCAGGAGTAACCCCTGAGCGTCACCGGGTGGGGCCCAAAAACCAAAAAAAAAAAAAAAAAAAAAAAAGAGAAGTAAGAGGAACTGGAGAGGGAGTTTAGGTAGGGGTGAAGGCAGTTGCCTTGCACAATGGCTGGTCCTGCTCCATCCTTGGAATCATATATGGTCCCAGAGCACTGCCAGGAGTAGGCCCTAAGCACTGCTGGATGTGGTCCCCAAATCGAGAAACAGGAAAATAAGAAAGAACGTCCCAAGATATGTCAACTCCAAATCCATGGACCCCTATTGGGGTGTGTGGTGCTGAGGGTTGAACCCAGCACCTTCTGCATGCATGGAAACTACATGCTCGATCTTTCATTATAGCCACATCTTTGGCCCCTTATCTTGGAAGGTTAATAAAGGATCAGGAGATAGATCTAAGCTAGATAGAAGAAAGGACATAATAAAGATACAATGGGTAGTAATGAACTCGAAATAAAATGATTATGAACAGAACTATGAAGTTAATAAAGAATGAACATGCTGGGCCAGAGCGATAGCACAGAGGTAAGGCATTTGCCTTGCACGTGGCCAACACAGGACAGACCCCAGTTCGATTCCTGACATCCCATATGGTCCCCTGAGCCTGCCAGGAGTGATTTCTGAGTGCAGAGCCAGGAGTAACCCCTGGGTGCCTCTAGGTGTGACCCCCAAACCAAAACCAAACAAAAGAATGAACGTGCTGTAAAGACAGATCAAGAAAAAAAAACAAAAATGGCTAGAGTGATAGTACAGCATACAAGGTTTGCTTTACACAGCAGACCTGGGTTCAGTCCCTGGTATCCCATAAGGTCCCTTGAGCCTGCCAGCAGTGATTTCTGAGTGCAGAATCAGGAGTAACTCCTGAGTGCTGCTGCACGTGGCTCAAAAACAAAACCAAACAAAAGATAGTATGTTTGGTATGGACAGAGTGTAGATGGGAAGAGCCTTCCATGCTTGGCTTGGTGCTGAGGGATTTGAAAGCCAGTGAACATGTTGAAAACTACTTGAGTTTTGATAGGTTCAAGAAGAAACAGGAAACCCAGGCTCCTGACCCTTCAGTGTAACCTTTTCCTTGCCTTTCTTTGCCTTTCTTGTTCTTCCCTGCACCCAGCAGGGTTGGCCCCTTTCTGTTTCTTGATTCTTAATGTGCTGCCCTCACTCAAATACAACTGAGCAGACTCAGTTTGTTGCTAAAATTTCAAGGGCTCAATGATTGCCTTCTTTTACCAACCATCACAGAACACTCTGAGAAAGGGGAACTTGCCAACCCACTGGATGAAGCTGGATAACTTGAACCTTGACAGCACCTGTGTGTTAGCTGGAGGGGCCCGTTGGAGAGCCTCATGTGTATGTGTGTATGTGTGTGTGCACGCGTGCCCAGAGCATTAACCTAACATGTACCCCTGACCCTCGAAAAAAAGCAGAAATTTTATTTGCTCGGTTTTTATTTTTGGGCCACACCTGGCCATGCTCTTCGCTCAGGAATCACTTTTGGTGGTGCTTGGGGGGGGTCCATATGGGATGACAGGGATTGAACCCAGGCCGCCATGTGCAATGCAAGGTCCCTCCTTGCTGTGCTAGTGCTTGCTGCAGTCTCCTCATGTATTACATTGAGCCCTCTTCTCTTTTTTTTTTTTTTTTTTTTTTTTGATTTTTGGGCCACACCCCGCTGTGCTCAGGGGTTACTCCTGGCCTGTCTGCTCAGAAAATAGCTCCTGGCAGGCACGGGGGACCATATGGGACACCGGGTTTCGAACCAACCACCTTTGGTCCTGGATCGGCTGCTTGCAAGGCAAACACCGCTGTGCTATCTCTCCGGGCCCGAGCCCTCTTCTCTTACATCAAACCCTCTCCTTAAAGCCTGACGTCGAACCCTCCTCATGTAGGGCAAGGCCAGCTTTGAAGCCCCCAAGTTTTGCCAGGTCCTGCTAGTCCTTTCTGAGACGTGTCCTCCTGTTTGCAGTGCTGGTGTGAATCAAATCTGCTTCCCACCATTACTACTCATTACTACCTTCTGACAGGTGTCGGCAGCATTTGGCTTTTCTGTCTCGGAGAGCAGACACCCATCCCTCTTGACACCAGCTTCCTCTGCAGAAATAACCCACCTTGTCCCAGATTGGCTTGAATCAGGATCAGGAATTTCTTTTCCTGAGCATTCTATGGAGCTGGATGGGGCTCCCTCCACTGACCAGGGGGTGAGGAGGAACCTGCCTGTCAGGAGGAGAAGGCATGGGCATGTCTGCTCTGTCTGCCCCCTGTCCCAGTCCTCAGTCTAGTTTTGTGTCTGAGGATGCTGGGCAAGAAGTTGGACGCATGCAGCAGGAAAGATGCCAGCTGGCACTCCTGTTTGCTTCTAACCTTGCAGGGAGAATGTTGCCCTTTCAACGTAAGGCTTCCACTTATTGTCAGTTATGGTGTGAAGAATGTGCCCCGTTAAGGAATGCCAGCCCTCCCCTTCTGTTAGTGGGTGGTGCTTGGCATGAGACACAGCCGCTGTCAGATGTATGTGGACATGTGATTTGAGGATAGTTTGGGAAGGATCTTCCCTGAGTTGCATGGCACAATGTCCACATAGCAGCCTGATCCGGCTTTGGGATCTAGATCTCTTGTCTTTCTCAAAGTCAACTTTGTGAGCTTTGTGTGCTTATCATTTAGTTTCCTCATCTGTTTTATACAACAGCTTTAGTAAGAGAACAGTTAATTTGGGAGCTGGAGAGACAGTACAAGGGTTGAGGTGCTGGCTTGCCTTGCAGGTGTCTGATCCTGTGCGATCCCTAGTACCCTATTTGGTCCCCTAAACTCCATCAGGAATGATTCCCTGAGCATTGAGCTAGGTAGGAATGGCCTCTGAGCACCATCAGGTATGTCCCAAAATCTTTTTAAAAATTAATTTTCAAGTGTGATAATATTTGCCTGCAAAAAAGACAGCCTGGACTTTATGGAGAGGGAGGGAAACATTTCTCTGCTTACTTACTATTATTTCTGTATTTAGTGTCTTTATACTGTTCATCCAACTTTATAGTTGTCATATTTATTTTTTCCTGTTGTTTCTGTGATTATCATTCTTTTGCATTTTTTTTTCTCTCGGACTCAGCGACTTTATTTAACGGGGAAGACAGCACCCTTCCTACCCTCTCTCGGAGGTGTCTTAGGCGCGGGCAGTCCAAACATCCTACAGCCCGAGAGCACTTTTACATTTTTTTTTCCTTGATAATTTTCCCCCAAGGTCTTTTAGTTTGTTGTTATTATTTTATTTCAAAATCACCTTTTGGTTTTGTTATTTTCTGTTAACATTTTTTCCTCAATATACTTTTTGCTATTCTCTATTGCTTCCTCCTTCTGGATAATACTGTATTACTCTTTCCATGTCAGAGTCAAGTGCTTAGATTGTTTACTTTCTTTTTTTTTTTTGGTTTTTGGGTCACACCCGGCGGTGCTCAGAGGCCATTCCTACCTAGCTCAATGCTCAGGGAATCATTCCTGATGGAGTTTAGGGGACCAAATAGGGTACTAGGGATCGCACAGGATCAGACACCTGCAAGGCTGTCTGCTCAGAAATAGCTCCTGGGGCCCCGGAGAGATAGCACAGTGGCGTTGCCTTGCAAGCAGCCAATCCAGGACCAAAGGTGGTTGGTTCGAATCCCGGTGTCCCATATGGTCCCCCATGCCTGGGGACCATATTTTGACACGTGTCATAGAATATTATTATATTTTCTTTTCTTCTTCATTTTTTTTCTTTTTTGTTTTGGTTTTTTTGGTCACACTGGGCCCTCCTGGCTCTATGCTCAGAAATTGCACCTGGCAGGCTCGGGGACCACATGGGATGCCGGGATTCGAACCACCATCCTTCTGCATGCAAGGCAAACACCCTGCCTCCATGCTATCTCTCTGGCCCCTGTAATTCATTTCTAATTATTTTCTAGTTCTTACCATTTAATTTTTACTCGAGAAAACTACTTAACGTACCCTGTCCTGGAAAGCTGTTTAAGTAGCCCATCCTAGAGAGCTCTACAGGGAGGTGCAGGGAGGCAGCTGGGGAGGGGGTGCTGCTGCCTAGCCTGTGTACCCCCATCCCCACAACAGGCTGGGAAACCCTCTCACCAAAGGTAAAGGAAAGCCAGTAGGACAGAATTTGCTTCTTTAAATTATTTTTTTTTATTATGGCACCATGATTTATCAGGCTACTCAAGGTTGAGTCTGAGACGTGTGATGCCACATCACCGATCCCCGTCCCAGTGAGGAGGATTTGATTTCATAGGCGTGTTGAGAGGGACAATGGGGAAAAACAGGGTCCAGGCATGCAGCAGCATGGCCCTTTTGCTGACTGTACACAGCAATGCAACCAATTAATAGAGGGGATGTCTTTGGGGGATATTATTAGCAGACTAAGAATTTGCTCTGCATTATTTACCATGTCTATTTTTACTCAGCATTTTATCCAGCTTGTTAATATCTGCAGGTATTGAGAATTTGAAGTGCAGATTTGTATGTGTACACACATGTCTCTGTATACTATATTTTAGTCAAAATGCAGGAAGAAAGATATTTTTAAATCTGCCATATTTGCATCTTACTTCTTTTTGGCCATCTCTGGTGATGCTCTGAACTCTGTGCTCAAGGATGACTCTTGGCAGGGCTCGGGGAATCCTATGACGTGCTGAGGATTGAATGCTGAATGGCCTTGTGTTAGATGAGTGCCCTTCCTGCCTGTATCTCTTCAGCCCAAATTTACATCTTAAATATTTTAAAATGTTGAGAATTTTATGTTAGAATCTCCATTGACCATTTGGATTATTTAACTGGAGTGGAATTTCTGGGCGAAATATCTTCTAAACCCTTCAGGCTTTTGACATGTAATTGGGATCCAGCAATGCTTCCCTGAAGATTTGTCTTTAGGCCATTGGCTGCAGGCACCTCTGTCTTATTTGCTATTTCCAGTATAGCTTTAGTGATTGGGAAAACATACTGTTTTTTTTTTTTTTTTTTACTGATGGCTTTTAAAAGCCTTGTGGTAGCAACGCAGAATCAACATTCAAGCTCAGGAAGTTTTGTTTTTGTAATCTGTGTGTATGAATTTTACTTTTCCTGAATTTCAGTCACAGGTGCACATATACTAATGCAAGAATCAAACACAACTTGTATTCTCTAATTAAGAGTTTAAAATGTTTTTGGTTTGGGTGCCCAGGCTCAGTATTTCCAGCTATGCTGGATGGGCCTTTATGCCGGGATTTGAGGAACTCTGCCGAGTCACTAGCCTTTGTACCTTCTCTCCTGTACAATTTTATTTCTGTGCTTTTCTCCCTCCCCCCACCCCCATTTTTTCTGCGACATTCTGCAGTGCTCAGGGATCACTCCTGGGAGTGTCCCAGGGACCAGATGCAGTGCTAGGAACAGAACCCAGGTGGGGTGTGTACAAGGCAAGTGCTCTTTTAGCTCTCTGGCCACATCTTCTTTCTTTTTCTTGTGCTTTTTCATGCAGTGCTGGACCTGCCAGGCTACTCCCTGCAGTGTGGTTCAGGGATCTGAGCACTGGGCACAAGGGCCCTCAAACCAGTCCTGGAGCTGCCTGGAGCCATCTAACAGGGCCACAGCTTCTGATCACTTGGGATTAGAAATTCTAGGTAGGGGGGCCGGGTAGGTGGCGCTGGAGGTAAGGTGTCTGCCTTGCAAGCGCTAGCCAAGGAAGGACCGCGGTTCGATCCCCCGGCGTCCCATATGGTCCCCCCAAGCCAGGGGCGATTTCTGAGCACATAGCCAGGAGTAACCCCTGAGCATCAACCGGGTGTGGCCCAAAAACCAAAAAAAAAAAAAAAAAAAAAAAAAAAAGAAATTCTAGGTAGGGCCCCTGAGCTATGGTACAGCGTTGGGGCACTTGTCTTTCATGGAGCCAACTAGGGTTAGATCTCTGACATCCCACATGGTCCCTCAAGTACCGCCAGGAGTTATCCCTGAGTAGACAGCCAGGAATATGCCCTGAGCATCCTCAGTTGTGACCCAACAAGCCCCACCCCCCCCAAAAAAAAAAATCCTTGGTCAACTGTGTATCAGCTGCTTCAGCTGCATCTCCAGGAGTAGACCTAAGGGAAAGGGAAAGTTTTGGGTCGGGCACCGCAGTGACACCCTGACCGAGGAGCCCTTCTGGGCAGGGTTAACTGCTGACTGCAGGAAAAAAGCCAAACGTGGGGGCATCGCGTCCCTCTGTCCCTCTAACACTGTGCAGGCCACAGCATGCTGCAGCAGGGTAGGCGCCCACGGGTCCATCTCAGCCATCCAGGGGCCAGTGGCTTCATCTTCCTGAAAACCAAACCGTAGCCACAGCGCTAGGGCTGCTGGAAGCTCCACTCTCTTTCCTCAAAGAATTTTGGCTTGGGTTGGGGGTGCCTTATTTCCCCCAGACTCTGCACTCAGGGAGCATAGCTGGCGGGGGTGGGGGGGTTCAGCAGGGATCCTTAGGGGTTGTCGGGGATCAAATCTGGGCCAGCTCGGGGACGGGCCCCACTTTGGGGGGTCCAGAGAGAGAAGAGGAGGTGCAGAAGGTACATATAGCAATGGGGTGCGTTCCTGGGAGCTTTGAGACATGGACAGAGACCGACCTATAAGGAAAAGCGCCCGGGGAGCCCTTGAAGGCTGCTGCTGGAAGTGGGAGCCTCGCCCGGCCTGCAGCTGCTCCCCAGTACCTAGCCCTGCCGACACTCCACTCCACTACTCCACTCCACTCGCCTCCGTAGCAGTTGCACGCCGGGCTGGGCTGGTGTGCAAACAACAATTTGGGGAGCTCGCCTGTGCACTCTTGCCCAGAGGACATGGGGGGGGGGTGTCCCCGTGCTCCTCGGATTGCAGCGCAGTCTGTCAGCCGCGGGGTTGGGGTGTGTGCTTTTTTGGGGGGAAGGCCCGGGCCGCTCGCTGCTTCCCCGCATTCCCTTGCGGGGGGCCGGGCGCCCGGGACTTCCTGTCTGCGCCGGGGCGGAAGGATCGCGGCCCCGACGGCCCTGCCCCTCGCTTCCCGGCCTGCGCGCGGAGGAGCAGGCGGCGGGGCAGCCGCGGTGGGCCGGGCCGGGCCGGGCCGGGCTGAGTCGAGTGGCGGCGGCGGCGGCGGCGGCGGGGGGCGGGCCGGCCGGGCGAGCGAGCGGGCGGCGCTTCCTGTGGGCGCCGGACGCGCAGGGATCCGGGCGCGGAGCGTGAGCGCGTCTCGGCTCGGCCCGGCCCGCGGGTTCCGCCTCCGCCGCCGCCGCCGTCGCGGCGCGAGTCAACGTGAAGCCGCCGCGGAGCGCAGCGCTGCGCCCCGAGCCCCGGAGCAACATGGCGGCGTCGGTGCATGAGGGGCCCACGAACCAGCTGGATCTGCTTATCCGCGCCGGTGAGTGAGGGGAGGAAGGGGGAAGGAGGGAAGGAGGGAAGGAAGGCGCGAGCGGGCGAGGGGGGAGTGAATGAAGTCATGGAGGCGCCGAATCAGGAAGTGGTCACCTGGCCCAGGAACCGACCTGCCCGCCGCCGTCCCCGACCCCGTCCCCGTCCCGCCGCGTCCCTCCGCCTCCCGGGGCCAAGTTGAAGGGGCCGAACCGAACCGAACGGAGCCGCGCCGCATCGCGCCGCGCTGCGCCCCCCGCGCTGGCCGAGCAACCAGGAAGTGCGCCGGCTGCACCGCGTCCCCCCGCGCCGCCTGCCACGCTGTCCGGCCCCGAGGCCTCCGCGCCCGCAGCCCGCGCTTCCGCACGCGCGCTTCATCGAGCCCGCGCCGACCCGGCACCGGCGGCCTGCACCGTTAGCGAGGGAGAAGGGAGAGCTTGGGGACCATCATGGATGTTGGACGAGCAGAAAGCGGCCACCCCGCTGCGCGCCGCCCGCCCGCCCGCCGCGGAGTAACGGTCCCGCGAGCGGTTGGCTTGCGGGCTCGGCGGTGCCCGCCCGCCCGGCCCGGGCCAGGAGCGCTGGGCTCTGTCTGGGTGCCTGTCTGCCCGCCCTTGCTCGTGGGCAGGCAGGGATCGAGGGGCAGCCCGGGAAGGACACGCGCCTGGCATGCCACCGGGCGGCCCGCGCGGGGCCAGGGTCACTCGGTGGGCACACGCGTCGGGGCCCCGCGGGCGGGCGGCACTGGGCCCCCCGGAGTGGCCGGGGCTGGGGCTGTGGGGCCCGGGTTGGGCTCGCCTCGCCCCCCTCCTCCGGGCTCCCCCTCCCCACGCCTCCCACCATAGCGGAAGCGCCGCGGAGAGGACGGCGCGCGCGCGACGGGCAGGCGGCGCCGGCCAATCGGCGGGCCGGCAGCGCCGGGCGGAGGCGGCTGGCCCCGGGGGGGCGGGTCCTGGCGGCGCGGCGGGCCAATGGGCGGCGGGCGGGAGCGGCGCCGACAATGTCCGCATGGAATTGGAGGGAAGAGGAGTGTAAACACGGAAGTGGCCGGGTGGGGGATGTGCGGCCGGCGGCGCGCCGCAGCGGAAGGGCACCGGCTTCGGTTACGTTCTGGGGAGCGGAGCGGAGCGAAGCGAAGCGCGGCCCTCCCTGGCTGGCTGCCCCCTCCCCGCCCGCTTGCTCCTCCTGGTGCCTAAGATGCACCCCCGAGGAACGCTGCCTTTGGAAGCACTCGCCCCTCTTTTTTTTTTCTCTTCTTCCCAGCTATTGTGTGTGTGTGTGTGTCTTTCCCTAGCCACCCCAGATTTGTGTGTGTGTCTGTCTTTCCCTAGCCACCCCAGTGTGTGTGTGTGTGTGTGTGTGTGTGTGTGTGTGTGTGTGTGTGTGTGTGTGTGTGTGTGTGTGTGTGGCTTTCCGGAGCTTGCAGGCCACTCTTCTGCTTGCAGACGACTCTGTTCCGTGCTGGGCTTTCCCTAGCCACCCCAGATTTCTCCAGTCAAACCGAGTGACTTGGTGCAGCCGTTGGTGCTGCAGCCAGCCTGGAGTGTGGTCCTCGCTGGGTCTCAAGCAGTCATTTGAGTTGGCAGAGGAACCCCTTGTCTCACACACATCCCATCGTTCTTTAGTTTCCTGGGCCGAAGCAGGCCTTGAGCTGCGCAGGGAGCAGGCGGTTCCTTTGTGTGCTGTCTGTCACCCCCGGTCAGAACCGGGGTGATAGTGGTGGTGGTGGTGGTAGGAGCTAATAAATGAGACTTTTGACTCGGTGCTTGACCTTTGTTCAGGTGTCCTTGCGATTCTGCTTTTTGGACACACCATCCCAGAGACCCCCCCCCCCCCCGGGTTGTGGAGTTTTTGGCCAGGGCTTAGTTTTCCCGCTGGAAGGCGTTTCCTCCTGACTAAGCCTTCTGAGCTAGTTGGCAGCAAAACTGGATGCCACCTGTAGATGTTTTCCTGCCAGTTTTTGGTGCGTATGGTCTCCAGTGTGAGAAACACATGCAGAAAATACAGTCAAGGTTTGTTTCCTGCCGAAGTTTTTTTTATATATACAGGCCAAGTGCCCCTTTTCAGTGTGATGGCACTAGGTTGTCCAGGGACCTTACGGTCTCAAGTTCTCTTTAGTGCTTCATAACGGCCCTAAGGAGGGGAACACACTGGCATTTTTGTGCTCAAGATTTCCGTGCCTTGGTGTTGGGTGTGTATCCCCACCCGCTGAGGTCAGGGTCGGACAGGCCGGCCCCATCCTCTAGACCAGTGGTCCTCAAACTTTTTAAACAGGGTCCATTCACTGTCCCTCAGACAGTTTGGAGGGCCAGACTATAGTAAAAACAAAAATTATGAACAGACTTCTATTCACACTGCATGTATCTTATTTTAAAGTGAAGAAACAAAACGGGAACAAATACAATATGTGGCCTGCGGGTTGTAGTTTGAGGACCACTGCTCTAGACTCTCCTGAGAGCAGGACTCTGGCTTTGAAGAGCTGCCTTGGCACTGCAGCAGACAAGCAGGTAGGTGGACAGTCCTAGGTTGTCTGGGAGAGAATGACCTTTCTTTCTTTTTTCTTTTTCTTTTTTTTTTTTTTTTTTGGTTTTTGGGCCACACCCGGCGGTGCTCAGGGGTTACTCCTGGCTGTCTGCTCAGAAATAGCTCCTGACAGGCACGGGGGAACCATTCGAACCAACCACCTTTGGTCCTGGATCGGCTGCTTGCAAGGCAAACGCCGCTGTGCTGTCTCCGACCTTCTTTCTTGCTGGACATCGTCACTGTGCCTTTGAGGGCCACCTAGTCAGGTGCTCAGAGCCCCGAATTCTGTGGCTCTTGTCGCTGGAGCTTCAGCTAGAGCTGGTCCAAGTAGGGCAGGGCTGTGCAGCGGCATCCTTAGCTTTTTGACCACTGTTGGTCCTTGTAGGAAAGGTTTTGGGAGGTGGGAGATGGCACATAAAGTCCGGATTTGCTGTTTTTTTTTTTCTTTATTTGGGGAGGGGGCACACCCATGGATGCTCAGGATTTAATCCTGGCTCTGCACTCAGGGATCACTCCTGGTAGAACTCAGGGAACCATATGGGATGCCAAGGATAGAACTAGAGTTCTACACTGCATGCAAAGCAAGCACCCTCCCTGTTATATTATCTCTGCAGCCTCCTGGTTAGAATTCTGGTGGGCTTTGCCTTCTTTTCTCAAGTATAGTTAGTTCCTTTGCGTGTTTTTTTTTTCTTCTGAGACATTGAGAAACACCATTGCTTGAGAATTGGGAATTCGGGACAACCCATAATTTTGTCTACCTTAAAGTGCAGTTATTAAATAGATGGGAGTGGGGCCTATTTTTCTGGATCTCTAGCCTAAGTATATTCTATGATAAAGTCTGTCTAGATTATCAGCATTCATTGTGAGCTTAAACTTGTCAGTTTAATTTTAAATTACTCTAAAGTACCTAATATAAATCTTAAAGATTATGACTTAAAAATTAGGATGTGAGATGAAGTGCAGGTATTGAAATGAAAATGGAAGAATGGCATTACTTTTTAAGGGTTTTGTGAAAACGTGTTAAGGAAGTCCACTTAGGAATTCATTGCATCATTGGGACAAAATATAAAAACTATGCTAAAGAGCAGGGTATTTCAACATAAAAGTTTCCTTCAGAAGCAGATGGGGTTAGTAGAGAAAGGCAAGCGTTCTAAGTATTGCTTAAACTCCTTATGATATCGGTAGCTAATGTTCAGAGGGGTTCAAGAAAATATTTACAACAGCTTTTTGAAAAATCCGTTATGTGTAAGCAGACAAAATATACAGTTTTAGTTCCGGAAACAAGTACTGAACTGCACACTTTGAGGGAGATGTGTAGAAGCCAAAACTCAGATGTAGGACAAAAGGTTGGGGGGTAATTAATGATCTCTGCTCGCTCCTAAATCACAGCTCTCTAATTCCTAAACTCTCAGATCTCTCCTTTGATGGTTCTGGGGTCCCAGGATTCTGCACTTGGGGTCTTTCACAGCAGTAAAGATAACTACTACCATTTTGCTTTCACAGTGGTCAGGGGAATTGAATTCTCCAGAGGTTATAGGATTGGAGAGGTTGAAGAAACAAATCTGTGGCTACTGTGTTTGACTAAGTGCAGAAAAGACTCGCAGAAAGGAAAAGCTTTGACCGCTTGTCTACTTACCAAATTGTCCTTATAAATATATTTCTTTTAGGGCCTGGAGAGACCATCGAAAGCACATGAGGAGCTTGCCTTGGTCATGGATGACCTGGTTTGATCCTTGGCATGGCATATGAGTGAGCGATTCCCTGAGCACCACCAGGATCAGTCTTTGAGCCAGGAGTAAGCCCTGAGCACTGCTGGGTTTACTATTTATGAAAAAAAATTAGTTGTATTTGCAAGCATCTGATATATTAAGCGAACTAATGCTTTGAAGTGATCTCAGCTTTAATTTCAGAGAGGTTAAGTATCTATATGTAGAACTTAAGTGAACAGATTCTTAGCAGTCCTCAAAAATGTGACCACAGAAATTTGAGGAAAGCTCAGCTCTAGATGTATTATTGTAGCCACAGACCACACATAGTTATCAAGTACTTGAAATGTGGCCGAGAAACTGAATCTGGAATGATTAAACTCAGGGCTAGTAGAACAGCAATAAGGCGGTTTGATTTGCAAGCGGCCAACACAGGATGGACCCCGGCTCGAATCCCGGCATTCCATATGGTCCCCGAGCCTGCCAGGAGTGACTTCTTAGTGCAGAGCCCGCCGCCGCTGGGTGTGACCCTCCTCCCCCCAAAAAACCAAGCCACAATAAAATGATTAAACTCAATGATGGAAGTGGTGGAAAACTTCTTTCTGTTGTTAAAATGTTAATGTTTTGGAGCCTAGAGACATTACACAGTACAGGGGTTAAGGAATATATGGACAACCCCAGTTTGATGGTTCCCTGAATATCCCTAGGACTAACTTGAATATCTCCAGGAATGACTCTACATCATTCCATCCCTCAGAGACCTGCTGGATTCAGCGAAAGGTTGAGAATGTTTGTTGAGGGGGCCGGAGCGATAGAACAGCGGGTAGGGCGCTTGCCTTGCATGTGCTCGATCTGAATTCGGTTACTGGCATCCCACATGGCCCCCTGAGCATGCCAGGAAGGCATCCTGAGCATCGCCGGGTGTGGTTTAAAAAAAAAAAAAAAGACCAAAAAAAAAAAATAGAATGTTTGTTGAAGTGTTACTGGATTTCAGTGCCATACAGACATAATGCCCATAGCATTATAGTTGGATCTCTTTGTATTTATTTTGCTTTGGATGGCGCCATGCCCAGTGGTGCTCAGGGGTTACTCCGGGCTCTGCACTTAGGAATCACCCCTGATAGTGCTCAGGGTACCATAAGGAATGACAGGGATGGAACTTGGTTCAGCTGTGTATAAAGCAAATGCCCTCCCTGGTGTATTATCTCTGCAGCCTTGTTAAGTTCTTTTTTTGGGGAGGTGGGGGGATGGGTTACAGCTGGCAGTACTAAGGGCTCCTGCCCAATTCTGTGCTCTAAGCTCCTCATAGCCTCAGGGACCAAATGGAGGGATTGAATCTGGTCAGCTGTGTGTAGGGCAATCACCCTCTCTGCTGCTTTGTCTGTTCTGAGTCTGGTTTTCAGTGTTCACTCCCTAGGTCAGTTTTCCCCTAACCAGGAGAGACAGTACTTACATCTTCTGCCTTTAAAAAAGAAAATTGCTGGGGCTGGTGCGATAGCACAGTAGTAGGGTGTTTACTCTGCACACAGCTGACCCAGGATGGACCTTGATTCGATCTCTGGCATCCCAAGCCAGGAGCGATTTCTGAGCACATAGCCAAGAGTAACCTCAAAGCGTCACTGGGTGTGACCCAAAAACAAAAAAACAAAAACAAAAAAAGAATTGCCTTTAAAATTTTATTTAATTTTTTTTTTTCTTTTTCTTTTTGGTTCTTGGGCCACTCCTGGTGTCACTTGGGTTACTCCTGGCTCTGTACTCAGAAATCGCTCCTGGCAGGCTCAGAGGATCATAAGGGATGCTGGAAATCGAACCTGGGCCCGTCCCAGATTAGCAACATACAAGGCTAACACCCTACCACTGTACTATTATCACTCAGGCCTTGAAAATTGCTTTTTTTAAAACTGGAATTTTTTACCCCGTCTGTGCAGTGTTGGGAGGGTTGAACCCAGGACTGAACTTTATTCAGGAGTTATTCCTGACTTTACACTCAGGAATTATTCCTGCTTTGGGGGGACCATGTGAGGTGCTTAGGTTCCAGCCTGGTTACTGTATGCAAGGCTAGTGCCCTTCTCTTTGTGCTATTGCCCCAGCCACAGGACTAGTACTTTTTAAAAGTTGATGTGAGCCACAAAATTATTTGTTATTTTTGGCTTTGTTTTGGGGTTCCATTTGATGGTGCTTAGGGGTTACTCCTGGGGCTTGGGGACCATCTGGGGCATATGGAGTCTTCATTGCCTTGTGTGATTGGTCAGGGACACTTGTCATGGTGGTCGCTGCTTACCTTTAGAGGTTCATTCGTGTGGGGTGGTGGTGGGTGTGGGGTGTATGGTATGGTGTATAGTGTGATGACTGTTGTGTGGGGTGGTGCCAGGTATGTGGAGTGTGGGGTGTGGTTGTGTGGACTGTGCTGAGGTGTGCGTTGTGTCCGGTGGCAGAGCCTTGACCTTGCAGTGGCGTTTATAGCAGTGCTTGTTGGCTCTCCTTTCCCCTGGCTTCTGTCAAGCTGGAGAGCTCCTGACTTTGGTTTCTGCCTTTGGGACTGTTAGTCGGAATTGAGCGCCCTCAGTTTAGCTCCTTCAAATGCAGTGACCAAGTTTGGTGGTTCCTGACAGCTGTTGCTGGAGTCTGGAACAGTTCCCCACAGACACTAGTTGATCTGCAAACTGGGAATGGCACAGCGGCCACGCTGCCGCCTTAAGGAGGCCAGGACAGGTCTTACTTGCATGGCACTGTGATTCGAGTGAAACCATTTTGAAATTGGACACATTGGTCTGCAATACTGGCTGCTGATGGTGATGAGCCAGAGTTTGGGAGTGTCATTGTTCCTCCTGCTTGCAGCATTGCTTATTGCTTTTGCTTCTGGGTTTCTGAAGAAGCACGAGAGACCTGAAGGCCAGAAAAGAATGAAGAGATGAGCTGTTTTCGGCCCCTGTTGGCTTGTTTGGACTGGACCCACTGTAAAACTTATTTTTATCTTTAAGCATCTGTGCAAAATATTGGTGTAAATTGAATGTGTTGTTAATCTCAATAGAAAAATAGAAGTAATAACATTGCTGTTATTAAAAATCACTAGTGTGGTGTTGTACTAACTAGTACAGTGACCTGGGTTTGATCCCTGGCATTTCTGTGTTTTTGGATACGGTCCCCCAAGCACTGCCAGAAGTGTTCCTAAATGCAGAGCAACCCTGAGCATTGCTGGTCCCAAAACAAAACAAATGAGAAGTAAAGGTACTAGCCCAATGCCAGAAGAAGAATTAAAAGGAGGGAATGTCCCCTATCATAGTGGGTGATAGACTTTTGTAAAGTAGCAGATGGAATAAAATAAATCAGCTTTATTATAGATTGTGCTTTTAGGAGTTCATTTGTTTGAATGAGCTTAGGGGTTATTTTAGTTAGAAAAATAAACAAATATTAAGTATACGAGAGCTTTTTTTTGGTTTATTTGTGTTGGGGATGTCTGTACCCAGTGGTGCTCAGGACTTCAGAATCTTCTCTCAGGGATCATTGTTAGTGGGGCGGGGGTGGTCCTGGAGGTGCTGGAGAATGAACTTGAGTTGGCTGTGTGCAGAGCAAGCACCCTACCCACTGTCCTGAAGTATTTCTAAGAAATAATTTTTTTTTTTGAAAGAGGGAGTTGAGATCGGAAAAGTGAGCAATAAATGACTGGTCTTTGGAGGAGGGTGTGTGACCCTACTCCTCATGCTCAGTGTGTGCTGCTCAGGATCTGAATTGGACTTGGCCGTGTGCTTGGCAAGTGCCTTTCTTCCTGTGCTGTCTCCCGCCCAGAAGATGAATTGTTTTCTGTACTTGGGACCACAACCAGAGGTGCTTAGGGCTTTTGTTCTTGTTTTTTTTTTTTTTTTTTTGGCTGAGGGATCACTCTTGATGGTGCTCAGAGGACCAGAAATTGAACCTCCTTGGCTTGACCATATGCAAAGCGAAGTACCCTGAGTGATGAATTGTCTTTTTGGCCCTAAAACAAAAAAAATTTTTTTTGGCCATACCCAGCAGCACACAGGATTTACTCCTAGCTTTGTGCTCAGAAATCGCTCCTGGCAGACTCAGGGGACCATACGGGATGCCAGGGATTGATCGTAGGTCCATCTTGGATCATCCGTGTGCAAGGCAAATGTCCTACCACTATGCTGTTACTCTGGCTAAAACAAGTCTTTTAAGAAATAACTTCCACAAACTTAAGTATAATGAAATCTTGGCTTGGAAATGTACCTGAGACTTACAGAAGAATTTCAGGCAATATAATACATCCCTGTGAAATTTCGTTTGGTTTGGAGCTGAGTGCATTAGATGGTTATTAACACGCTGTTGCTATGTTATTATTACACAGATAGCTGGAGCTCTGTGTGTCCTGTGATAAGAGTTTTTGGGATCTGTCTTAATACAATTACATAAATCAGTTTAGTCAGAGTGTCCTATTCATAGAGCCCAGAATAACGGCTAAAGCACAACATAATGGACTGTCAAGGGAATGAAGTTTCTGAGTGTAAAGTTTTCCAACTTCTCCAAGGTTCTTTTGTGCTGGTCAGGAGGAGGGGGCACTTGTGAAAAGCACTGGTGAGCTGTGTGCTGGAGGAGCGTTCCACCTTGATTCAACTGGGCTGAATGTGCAGATAAGAGTAACGCAGGGTCACCTAAAGATAGATTTGCCCACAGCCGCCTGCCTGTCAGCCTTCGCCTGGAGCAGATGCCCATACATGGGCACAGTAACCGAGCAGCCGGCACTTTGTGCCGGGACAGGGCAGCGGGCGACAGGTGCTGCTCTGGCCTCCTCTCTCCGCACTCCTGCTGTGCCCGGGGCTGACGGAAAGTGTCTGGGCGTTTGCAAAGATTCCCATTTTACACGGTGGAACTGGGGTTCTGAGTGGTCCTCTTGTAAGATCAGATCAGAGTGTTGCTGATTCATGTTTCAGAGCCAATTGGATTATTTCTGCAATTTACATTAGGATGTGAGGGTCCCGAGTAGTAGATAATATAGGGTGCTTTCTGGGCACCAGGCCAACCTGGTTTCGACTTCTAGCACCCAAAAACATCCCATGTGCCTTGAGAGTGATCCCTGAGCACAGAGCCAGGAACAAATCCTGACTGAGCTCCCCTAGTATGACTCCAAAATTTAAAAAAAAAAATGAATTAGTATGTGAGTGTAAGGCTGAAGTGACGACTTTGTGCCACAATTGCCAGATCCCTGATCCCTTGCACAGTACAGCGGAGAGAGGTGTCTTAGGTGCCGACTAAGGACGCAATCACGGGTCCAAGAGATAGGGCAATAGGAAGGGTCCTCGCTATGGCTGGATCCCCAGAGCCACAAGTTTTGCTAGGGGTGATGCTTAAGCACCGAAAACAAACAAAAGACTAAGACAGGTTCCTAGATAGGAAATCCTCTATATACCAGGATTTCTGTTGGTATCAGGGGGCCTAGGCCCTGTATTTCTTTCTGGGGATCGTTTTTTGTGCTGAGCTAAGTAATACTATACTAAGTCATGCTTCTAAGACAGTGGGGAATGGATTTTGATACAGAGAAGAGAGTTCACCACAGTCCAAGGCAGTTCTAGAAGGATCAAGTTGGCAGTGTGTCATGTAGGCATTGGGAGAGTTTGGGAAGGTGGGGTTAGGAAGAGATGTTCCTGGAGGGGGACGCTAACAATTGTACAAGTGTGTGTGTGATTCCCAGCAGAGTCTGATACGCGCGCGCGCGCGCGTGTGTGTGTGTGTGTGTGTGTGTGTGTGTATGTGTGTGTGTGTGACTCCCAGCAGAGTCTGGTGTGTGTGTGTGTGTGTGTGTGTGTGTGTGTGTGTGTATGTGTATGTGTGTGTGTGTGACTCCTAGCAGAGTCTGATGGGTCTAGACCAGGGGTCTCAAACTCTCGGCCCGCGGGCCCCCCGTAACAACATTTTGTGGCCCGTGCACGCCTTCAAATATCCGCAGTATTCGCGATTATTCGCTTACCGAATAATCGCAATAAAAATTGCATTGGTAACAAAAAAATAGCATTAAACATTCGCATACCCGGAGCAGTTCCATTCAGGGTATGTAAATGTTTAATGCGATTTTTTTCGATTATTTTTCTTACTAATGC